>NW_024070190.1:16072110-16114459 GCF_014754425.2 Oryx dammah
CCTCCTGGATGAGACAGGGGCCACAGCCCATGCCTCCCCGCAAGCCCACTCCTCCTGGATGAGACAGAAAGGAGTCCTCCTAGTCCTCTCCCTCTCACACTCCTCTGCCTTCAAGGTCCACAGTCTTTTTATCAAATTCTTCCCCACCAAATGGCTCTCAGTCTCAAAATCTCATCTCCGTTTCTACTCTCAATGCCTTTATGTTCCTTCATTTCTTACCTGGAATTCTTGAATAACTTTCTTCCTGGTATTTCTGCTTGTAAATTGACCTCCCTGATACATAATTGTTTTAGACTGAATTGTTACCCCGCTCACAATAAACTGTGGAAAATTCTGAAAGAGATGGGAATACCAGACCACCTGACCTGCCTCTTGAGAAATCTGTATGCAGGTCAGGAAGCAACAGTTAGAACTGGACATGGAACAACAGACTGGTTCCAAATAGGAAAAGGAGTACGTCAAGGCTGTATATTGTCACCCTGCTTATTTAACTTATATGCAGAGTACATCATGAGAAACGCTGGACTGGAAAAAACAC
Source organism: Oryx dammah (assembly GCF_014754425.2). NCBI lineage: Eukaryota > Metazoa > Chordata > Mammalia > Artiodactyla > Bovidae > Oryx > Oryx dammah. Next base: position 16,072,649 of record NW_024070190.1, read on the forward strand.
AGCTGGAGAAATATCAATCACCTCAGATATGCAGATGACACCACCCTTATGGCAGAAAGTGAAGAGGAACTAAAAAGCCTCTTGCTGAAAGTGAAAGAGGAGAGCGAAAAAGTTGGCCTAAAGCTCAACATTCAGAAAATGAAGATCATGGCATCCGGTCCCATCACTCCATCGCAAACAGATGGAGAAACAGTGGAAACAGTATCAGACTCTATTTTTGGGGGCTCCAAAATCACTGCAGATGGTGACTGCAGCCATGAAATTAAAAGACATTTACTCCTTGTAAGAAAAGTTATGACCAACCTAGATAGCATATTAAAAAGCAGAGACATTACTTTGCTGACTAAGGTCCGTCTAGTCAAGGCTATGGTTTTTCCTGTGGTCATGTATGGATGTGAGAGTTGGACTGTGAAGAAGGCTGAGCACCGAAGAATTGATGCGTTTGAACTGTGGTGTTGGAGAAGACTCTTGAGAGTCCCTTGGACTGCAAGGAGATCCAACCAGTCCATCCTAAAGGAGATCAGCCCTGGGATTTCTTTGGAAGGAATGATGCTAAAGCTGAAACTCCAGTCCTTTGGCCACCTCATGCGAAGAGTTGACTCACTGGAAAAGACTCTGGTGCTGGGAGGGATTGGGGGTAGGAGGAGAAGGGGACGACTGAGGATGAGATGGCTGGATGGCATCGTGGACTTGATGGATGTGAGTCTGAGTGAACTCCGGGAGTTGGTGATGGACAGCGAGGCCTGGCGTGCTGCGGTTCATGGGGTCGCAAAGAGTCGGACACGACTGAGTGACTGACCTGAACTGAACTGAAACCTTTCCAACATTCATTATTCCATAGAGAACGGTACTGAGTGGGGAGAGCCTGGCTGTCAAGCTAGGTAACATTATAAATCAAGATTGAGATCTAAAAGTTGCTCTTTACCTTGTGAACTTGAGAAATAAGCTTAATGAGGTAAACTTTATCCTGTTTTCCTTGTTAGAACAATTCAGTATTCTGCAGGGTAAAAACAAATAACTAGCCCCAGAGCCCCGGAAGATACAGATGTTTTAAAGCCTCAATATTTGGTATTGCTTCTCTACTATTTGGTAGGAAATTAACAACTCAGTTGCAATAGACCGCAGGTTTTTTTTAAAAAAACATTGCTCCGTTTATTTGGACTAACTGAAAGGAAGCAAGTCCCCGGATTCACTCCAATCAGTCTTTCATCCATTCCGTCTTTACTTGCTCTGCGACTGCCGCGTAGAACCTGAGCCAGGCCCGGCCGCTGACAGAAGCCAGCCAACGTCTGAGGCTGCGCCGGGGGCCGCGGGGCTGCTGCAGCGCCTCGAGAAGGCGTGCAGCACGGGGGGAGAGGAGAGAAGGACACCAACAGCGCACGCTCCGCCGGCGGCAGAGCTGGCCAGGCCATCCCCCCACAGCCCACGGGCCTCTAATGAGAAGATGGGAAGCTAGCCAACATCAGTGTCAGGACCGGGCATGAGGAATGAGAGCGCGCTTCGCTGCAGCTCAGGCTGGAACTAAGCGTCAGCGCCCAAGCGGTAAACCCTGGCAAACCCTTCACCCCGGCTCCAGCACATCCTGCCACCGCCCCGCGGGCACCGCCGTCTTCACAGAGGAGAGCCTCCCTGCCTGCTCCCTCCGCAGAGAAGCGCGGAGATGCCACGCCACACACCTCCCCAGCGGGCTCTCACCCCTGCCTCTCTCCGTGGGCTCTTTTTCTCTACATTCAACAAGAAAACGCCTCAGAACACAGTTCCTCTTCTCATCTGTTGCCTCTTTCAGACCAGTCCTTCCGAAACCTGCTACATTTGAATTACCTAGGGATCTTGCTGAAATGCAGACTGGTAGGTCTGAGGACAGTGGAGATCCTGTTTCTAATGAGCTCCCAGGCGACTCCCAGGCTGCTGGCCCCCGGGCCACATTTTGAGATGCAAGTCTGCTTGTAAATCCGGGGCCAGAATAACCCATATAGGCTCTGACTCATGTTTTAGAAAAGTGAATCATGACTCCTAACAATGTAAATTTCTCTTTAAAAGATGGCAGTGAGCTCACAACTGAGTTAATACAAATGAATCAGTCAGGAAACAGATCAATAAACAGGTTTGAGAAAAACAGTTTAAGGGTATAAGAAAGCAAAGTTCTGTTAATGTTAAGAAGCTACCAAATCACAAAGATAAAGAGAATCTCTGTTGAAAAATATGGGACATTTTCCAATTTAATCGGTTCTGTCAATGATTTTGCAAGTCTATGTGTGACTCCAATAAAATGGACCCGGGGGCGCGGCTAAGATGTAGAGCCTCCTGAGACCAAACACACCATGAAGAGGCCGAGAATCAAAGAGGAGATGGTGCAGTGGGCTGGCTAAGCAAGTCGTGGGCAGTGTGCACCAGAGAGTCAAATGAGAGAGCTTCCCTCACACTCTGACCACAACCAGTTATGTCATCACACACACAACACCCCAGTTTATGTGTAGAAGACACTGGTAACTGTCTAACCAAAATCCATCATCTCCAGCAGAACTCCCAACATTGTTCTGAGCAGCAACAGAAGCAAAAGTCCTCACTTTCTCACACGATTCTGCATTAAGGGTAAATACGTAAGATAGTTCCAAAGATATCACCCTTGATGTTTTCTGGGAGCACATTTTCCTTTCCTGATGCAGCTGCTATTCCATTCTCTGGCATTCCTCCTGCCCTCTTCCACCCTGGAGGGGCACAGCAGTATATGCCATGTATACCCCACCCCGTGGCATGTTCCAGGGGGTACAGCAGTACCTTTAGTCTCAGGACTCCTTTACAACATAAAATATTATTGAGAACTCCAAAAACCTTTTGTTTATGTGGATTATACCTGTGGACATTTATTATATTCAAAATTAAAATGGACAATTTAAAAGATGAGACAGTGCACTAAGTCGTGTCCGACTCTTGCGACCCCATGGACTGTAGCCCGCCAAATTCCTCTGTCCGTAGAATTCTCTAGGCAAGAATACTGGAGTGGGTTGCCATTTCCTTCTCCAGGGGATCTTCCCGATCCAGGAATCGAACCCAGGTCTCCAGCACTGCAGGCAGATTCTTTACCGACTGCGGTTGGTGGCGGGGGGTGGTGTGTGCGTGTAAGAACAAGAAAGCAAATAGAACAGGGTGGACAAAGAGTGGAATGACTGAGATTAATGGGGGCTCTACCTGGGTCCATTCTGCCACGGCTCCCCGGCCCTCGCAGGCTCTCAACAATCACAGGGATTTCAGGAATGCACCACACAGAACTGATCAGTGAAAGGATACACCACACAGAACTGATTTGTTAAATATCACCCCTCCCTTACCCTCTGCCCCCAGCATACTCCCTAGAGTACTACAGGCAGGGAAGACCTAAACCATTGGGAGGAATCCCTAACACTTTTCCAGAGTAGAATTCGGCTAAGTCCAAAAAGGGTCCTTCTTTTAAGGGTTTTGGGAAACTAGACACTGCAATTTTATTAGTATCGGCGACGTCTGTTAGGACCAAATTCAGCTCCAGGAGCTGCACAGTTGATTGCCGGAGGGGTTAAACAGGTATCTCTTAATTAATTTAGAATTAACAATAATAAACCCGGTTAAATAACATTTCTACGAAAACCAACTATTTTTTCCAAACAAAAAAAGTTAGCAGAGTAGCATGTTTTTACATTTTTATAAATCTTGTTACTGTCTAATTAATAGAAGACAGCTGGGTTCTCAAATCATGCATTCAGTCTCCTCTGACACACTGTTTTGATTGAAGTAAAGACTATTTGGCTTATAAAGTTAGAAAAGGAGTATGTATTTCAATAACCATGAAACAACTATGGATATTACTTTGTACTACACAAGAACTCAGTAATTACCTGGGATTCAGACTCTGATACTAATGACCTTTTACTACTCCAGTAAAATCAACTGCTCCATCTTTCTTTGAAACAATATCTTAACCATGCATGACTCTGTAACATCGCACACTGGCCATTTAGAAATTACTGGCTCACTGAATTATGCAAATCTCCAAGATTAACACACTGTATTATGCAAAATCAAAAAAACCACACTCATTAATATGACCATCAACTGTATCAGAAGAATCTTTAATTATCGAAAAGCTACTAAGCTCACAGTGGTGGATAATGTTTATCCTCACTCTTAAAATGAGTTGTCATTGCTTTCCAAGTGCCCATGATCTGATTTCTCTTTTAAATGTTCAAATCTCCTGAAAACTTCTGGGTTTTGTCTACACAAAATCAAATCTTAAATGTAAAATAAAATACAATAAAAATTTTATATCTTTCACTCCTAAACCTGTCTTTGAGACTTCCCAAAGGGCCCTGAAAAATGACAAAAATGTATCTTTTTTTGTATCCCTATCCTATGAAGGGAGAGACACTGAGACTCGGTTTACCTGATTTGTTACTACTGATGAAATGCTTAAGAAGTTATGAGTGAAAAGAGATTCGTGAGCAAGATATATTCACGCTCTATACAATATTATTGTTATCAGACATGATTTCTGTTTTTTTAATGTTAACTTGGTCACTACTTTAAATATTTGAATCTAGCATCAGGAAATGGCACCCCACTCCAGTGCTCTGGCCTGGAGAATCCCAGGGACGGGGGAGCCTGGTGGGCTGCCGTCTACGAGGTCGCACTGAGCTGGACACGACTGAAGCGACTTAGCAGCAGCAGCAGCATCTAGGCCACGGTTTTCAGCTGGGGATTCCCAACACTTACTGTGGAGTTTCAATAATATACAGAAAGTTTAGGACCTATTCCAGGCTTACTGAATCTCTTTACTTGACAGTCCTGATAAATCTGTGTTGTATTCATGGTATGTTTATGCCTAAGGATTATAATATCTCAAGATTTTTTCTCTGCAAAGTTTATGCTCACTCATTCTTATAAACCAGATATACTGTTCACTGCATTCTTTGAACACAGAGTTAATTATGTTTATAATTATTTCTCCAAAACTGGGGGGCTGACTTAATTATAGTGCTTTGCATGTGAGAGAAATAACCAAATTTCCCTGCCAGTTACATTTTTCTTAAATTCTCTGATCAAATATTTCATTTCTAAAATGATCATGAACAGAGTAAGCAGAGCCATCTAAGTCTCTGCCATCTACAAACACTTCCTATTATTTCAGTCTGATGTTTTCCTGAAGCCCCTTGCAATCAGCCACAGGCTAGACGGCTGTGTCAGAGGCTCACTGAAAAGGATTCTGCCAGGTACTTTTCAGCACAGCCTTCTGACAGCATCGTTTAAACAATCCTGAGACCACACCAGTGGACCAGGTCACGATTTCCAGAACTCGTATCAAGAGTCAATGGAATCAGACTTGATCGAATAAGGTTAAATGAACTGCTGGAATATTGTTAGTTTTGTTTTAACCTTTCTTGATATTGTCTGAATGTTCTATTTTCTAAATATATTAAGGAAGCCTTTTCTCTTTCCTTTAACTCACAATTCAATAGACTCTGCTTTCATAAACTGAAACAAAATAATCCCTGTCAATGATCTTATTCTTCCTGTCTGAGCCCTCCAGAATTCAAAAACTTTTACTGCATATTATTTTCATAAAAATAAAATTATCTGCATAGGTTTCAATAAGAATCTTTCCTCTTTCTTACCAGGACATAATTGGAAACACTGAGTTTGCAACCAAGCTCACATTTGAGGATGGTGTTCATTCAATCAGATATGATGAGGCACATTTTAGGAACTTAGGTTGCATTCTCGGACCCATGAATGCAAAGCCTTTTTGGGAAGGCTTTGGAAAGCCCAAAGGCTTACAGGGTTTCCAGCCTTACAGATAAGGACAGAAAGCCACTTCCTGGCAGGCCCAGAATACTTGAAATATTTATTAAATATCAAGAAATTACAAATTTTTATAGGTACTGTAGGTGAAATTGGACAGCAAGTTCTTGGCTTGGCTACCTAAAGTTAGGACCACAATTAATGAAGCTTTACAAAATCCAATCTGATATTCCTTAGAGAAACTTACAGTAAAGCAAATTTAAGAAGGACTGTAAGAGAAACTAACACTTTCATTTTATATATATATCTATATATGCCTATATATACACACACATATATAAATCATTAGGCCAAATATAACAGTATCTCAATTTTGATCAATAGTAATTCTTCTATGAGATTTTATTTTTTTATCAAAAGAGAAAAGGAAAAAATGTTGCATTTCAGTCGCAAACTACTGAGCTGTGTGCAATTCTTTCTGCAGTGCAGATACTCGACAGATGTCCTCTGAGAGTGACTTTGCCTTCCACCCCTCACCCCCATGGAAAAACCAGTTTCATCTCCATTTGAAATTATCTCAATATTTCCTTTACATAAATTGATGCTCTTTTGACTCTTCCTTTGACCTGGCTAAGCATCAACTTAGTTCTTTCACATCACATGAAAATAATAAATTCCTTAATATGTGTTCATGAGAATCATGATGTTACCCTTTCCTGAAATATTTTTTCTGCTTTTTAGCTCATCTTATCTGTTTCATTCTTTTCGTGTGTGGTGAAACACATAGAAAAATCATCATTTCAACCATTCTAAAGAACACGATTCAGTGAGATTTAGTACACCTGCAACGTGCAGCAACCATCTTCACTCTCTGGTTCTAAAACATTTTCATTCCCCTAAAATGAAACCCCACTCCTCTCTTTCAAGCCCCTCCATAACATCATTTATCGCTTTCTCTCTCTGTATTTTACATAAATGGAGTCAGGCAAAAAATAATGTGGCCTTTTGTGTCTGGTTTCTTTCACTGAATATAATGCTGTTAAAGCTCGCTGACGCTGCAGTATGTATCAATACTTATCCTTTTTGTGGCTATATAACATTCTATTGTTTGGATTTACCACATTTTGCTTATCCCTTTGAGAAGGGAAAGAGAAAGAGATCCTTCTCTGTCTCTATACACATAATGTTTTATTAAGGCAGCCCAAGCAGACTAACACAGTTGGTAAAAAGGATTTGGAAAAATTATGCAACAATCTCTACCTGAAAAATAAAAGCAAAACCTAGGCAGTTTTAAGGAATAACAAAAACAGCACAAAATATCATTTTACCAAAAAATTCAAATTTAAAATAAAATTTAGGGCACATTTAGTCATCTCAATTTTAACTCAGAAAAAAATATGGTGAAAAACCTACAATTTCTAAAACTGTATTTCAACAAATGGACTAATGCAATAAGAAGGCAATGGCACCCCACTCCAGTCCTCTTGCCTGGAAAATCCCATGGACGGAGGAGCCTGGTGGGCTGCAGTCCATGGGGTCGCGAAGAGTCGGACACGACTGAGCAACTTCACTTTGACTTTTCACTTTCATGCATTGGAAAAGGAAATGGCAACCTACTCCAGTATTCTTGCCTAGAGAATCCCAGGGATGGGGGAGCCTGATGGGCTGCCGTCTATGGGGTCGCACAGAGTCGGACACGATTGAAGTGACTTAGCAGCAGCAGCATGCAAAACAGTTGCCTTCAGTGAAATACAGTCTAAATTCATAATAGTGTGATCATCTGCTTCATTTTTTAAAACTTTACTGTCACAAGAATAAAGTGACAAACAACCAAAAAGTTTGAGCTTGTCAAGCATAAAACCCGATCAGCTAACCAACCATTTGTTCTTGAGCCATTCATCTATGTTTTCTGGATTCAGTTTTGTTCTTTATAAAGTGGGTTTGTGTGGGAGTGGGGAGGAGAGAGAGGTTAACAGAGATAACTTCTTTTCATTGCACAAGGAGCTCTCAAATGTGATATTATCTATGAGGAAAAAGTTGCCCTGCTTAGCTCCACTCAGCACCACACACACTGCTGTCTTAAACTTACCCTAGAAGTTATGAATAAACAAGTTTATAGTTTAAAAAGCCTCTGACATAGACAAATAAATTCAATACCTTTTAAAATGTTACATGTAACATGGCATGATTATATCCCTAATAATGTATTGATGAAAATAATCCTTTTCAAATCTATTTTTCCATTAAGTAATTTTCATTTTTTGAATATAAAGTAAAATGAACAATTTTAATTCCTGCTATTTTAAAACTCTTTATATATCCAAAAATACATATATCCTTGAAGTCAGCTGAAAAATCTTTATCAATAAAATTCAGACTACATTTTTATAGAAGTTATTATAAAACAACTTCCCTGATACTGGGTTTTTGAGAATTCTCAAGTAAGTAACTGTTGCTTCAGTTTATTCTTTTTGTTGGCTCAGAATATTATGTACTCAAATTCATGTGTAATTTTATGCCAGTTTACAATCCATATAGATATGATTAATAATAAATACTAGTTATTACTTTAAAAGTTACAGAAGTTGTAACACGTGACTACTACCACCTTTGTAGGAATGATCTTAAGCATTCTTTAGAATAGAATGTGCTCACTTAGGGAACACATTTATCAGCCACTATGTGCCTGCACTGTTCCAGGCCCTTGGGGATGTTGAGTGAGCGAAATAAAGATCCCTTTCTCTTGGGAAGCTTAAGAAACGATGCAGGAGACTGCTGGTCTCTGATTGTGTCAGAGCTCTCAGTGCATGTGGTTAAGGGATGTTTGCTTACTGGAGAGTTTCAAACTATAAACAGTATTTCACGATCAAATATATATACCCCATTTGGCCCAGATTCCTGGAGACTGACTTTTTGCATCTTTGCTATTTTTGTCCCTCCAGCTCAAGAGCATTTCATAGCCTCAGCAAAGTTAACAGACAGAGCATCCGTACAAAATAAGACAGACAGAGCATCCGTACAAAATAAGACAGACACGCAAATGGCAACATTAGAATGTCCCCGCCAAACGAAAGTACTGAGAAAGACAGGGCAAGAGCGAGGCGGTGTACGCACGCAGACACACACACAGAGTAAATAATACCAACAAACAGAACAAAGGCCCTCTGTCACCGTTCCATCTTTTATGCATTTTCCGTCTTATGAGAAGCTAAAAGACCTTCCCAGAATGAATGCTCCGGCAGAAAGGACCAAGGTGCTTTCCCTCGAGAAAACACAATGGACCCTGCAGCTGCAGTCACTCACATCATAAACTAAGCTGTCTCTCCCATGGTTTCCTAAAGCCAGAGTTCCGTGATTCCAAACTGCATGACCGATATTAAGTCAATAAAAAAGCCATGGTGTTTTTTTTTCAAAAACCACATTTTTTACACCGGGAGTAGGAGATGGCATTAAAAAATACACTATAACTTATAGACTTACATGTGTATTTGAAGAAAGAATACTTTTCACAATTTCAAGGAACAGTTTTGTCAGAAACAAAGTACACACTTGAAAAAATGGAAACAAACTGCTAAGGCTCTCTAGCTGGCGACCTTACCAATGAGGCCCCCTTGGTGCAACTCCAGTTCTCTGCAGCCTTGTTCCACTAGGCCTAGTGGCATCCCTGAGACGGACGAGAAACTCGGCTGCCGCGAGCAGGGCAGCTCTCCTACCTGCAGCTTCATCTTCTGGCACGGAGCGTCCGGGAGTCCTCAGGGACGCTCTCGGCCAGCACACGCTCCCGGGCCCCGCCGGCGGCGGCGCACAGCAGCGGCCGCCCCACAGCCGCCAGCAGAAGCGCGGTCCCCGCTGCCGACTTGTGAGGGCCTGCCGGAGCCCGCGGCGCGCCACTCCTGTGATCCAACCGGACTAACGACTTCCTCCAGCTGATTTCCTAGGCGCTAGGTAGTGAGTGAATAATTCATGACAAGTCCATTCCAGCAACCAATTTCTGCTCTGCGATCCACTACTCCCCACAGCAATTGATGGTGTACGGATTCTAAACCATGCTTGGGGACAGGCAAGACACCAAAGTTCAGTATTCTGGTCAAAACGTTAGGGGATGTGTTTGCTCTTCGTTCATGCTGACCTATCACCCGGACGTACTTGAGGGATTTTTTTTAATGTAGAAAATGTCACTGATTAACCAGAGGTGTCTGACGAGCACACACACATTTTCTTCCCACAGAACCTGTCCTACAGAGTGGGCTCTGGCTGTAGGAAAAGCAGTTTGCCCTGAGCTCAGCAGGTCAGGACTTACATTTAACAAAAGACCAGTTCCTGCAAAGCGCAGAAAATCATCGTGCGGTGGGGGAGGGGAGCTTTTAGTATCACTGCCAGGAAACAAATTGCTTCAAAGGGGAATTTTCCTGGTCTCTCGGGCTATAAATAAATCTTTCGTCTCATTGGTATTCTTCTAGGAAGAACATGAACATTCATTTTCACCATTTGTCAATGCTTACACATTTCCAAATGAGTGCTGTCTAAAGTGGTCAGTTTTCTGCAACCAAAAAACCTAACTCCAAGAGGAAGTTGAACAGAAAAACTGAAGGCCCAAACTTCTAGTTCAGCTCTGCCTCCAGGAACTCCAATGGCCACCTATCATTTTCACCTGTTAGGATCCCTGTTTTTTCCTTCTGCACTCACTGAGTTTCTCAAGACTGTGCTCCGTCAGTAAGTAAATTTCTCAGCCACGATCATTCCATTCCTTTGTTGTTCTCAGTCAGTAAGTCATGCCCGACTCTTTGAGACCCCATGGACCACAGCCCACCAGGCTCCTCTATCCTGGGGTTCTCCAGGCGAGAAGACTGGAGTGGGTTTCCATTTCCTTCTCCAGGGGGTCTTCCCAGACCAGGGATTGAACCCGTGTCTCCTGCACTGGTAGGTGGGTTCTTTACCACCACAGTGAGGCCCTACGAAGTGATCCTTAAGGAGCTGACGTAGCTGTTTGTGTAGCTTAGCCGCCCCATGACTGTCACTGAGCCACTAGGGAAGGCCACTCCATTCCTAATTGCTTCTGTGTGTTCTGCAAACTGGTTCTGAGTCTCCCTGGCTCCGCATTTTCCCCTTTCCACCTCATTCTGTTACTTTATTATCATCATCATTTCCGAGCCAATGTTGTATGAAACTCAGGTTCTTAAAAGCTCATGCAGGAATTCTCTCCTTTTTTGAAGGGAAGTTATTATTTCTTCCGGAACAGACTGCATCCTTTTTCCTCAGACACTGTGCCTTTCTCCTTGCCTTGCTGTGCACGCAGGGGCCTGGCTGTATCTCTGCTTGGCTCAGGACATTCTTCACAGGACGCTCTGTGGAGCACTTCTGTTGGTGAACCCGTATCCTCCCAGCCACACCCTCAGCTGCTAGCAGCTTTGTGTGGGTGTGCTGGGTGGAAGGGAAGTTCAGGAGCGTGATAAAGGAAAAAGCTCAGCTGGGGCTATGGCTCCAAGCAGCCTCACTCTGCTCTTTTCTCCCAGGGATGTCGTCTAACATTCTCTAATTTCCGCAGTCCTTGTGAGATTTCATTCCCATCAGAATCCTTTGTAATCACTCCCTTTCCTCCTAATCCTGACAACCCCCTGCACAGCCCCACCTCAGTCATGAGTGAGATAAGGGAGCCCTGTCACCCTGGGTCACTCTGTGCCCCTTCCTCCACTTATGTGCTCCAGAGACTGACTTTATCAAGGCTGCCTTCCGCCCGGGGTCCTGCTAACTCCCAGCTTACTGATGCAGATACTCAGCGCCAGGGTACAGTGTCATTCTGTCTTTCTTTTCTCCTCCTTTCCCCGCCGGAACATCTAAAGTGATGACCTCCAGTTTGCTTTCCTTGTCACATGAGAGACGCGCCCAGGGGAGTCTCCTGGAGGCCCCAGTGTCCTGCAGCACGCAAGGCCTGTCCTCAGCCACGTTCCTGCTGTGCCCACTATCGCTCCTGCTGTAGTGATTTTGCAGGATTTTCTCACTGTCCTTTTCTCTCATAGAGCTTCTGCACAGTGAGAGGCTAAGAATGACCCTGAGCCAAACCCTCTGACTTTGTGGAAACTTTTCATTTCTCTCACTGACCATCAGCTGTGTCCTTTGAATTTGCTGCTAGCATATTTCTGCTAATTTTTTATCCATTTGTTGTTCATATATTTAAGTCTAAAAGGACGGATATTTTGAAATTTGGCTTTACTCTGCCATCTTAAAACAGAAGTCACACTACTCAGAAAAAAAGAAAGACACCTGACATGGCCACATAAACAGTTCTAACTCAAAAACCTTATAGCCTAATAGACATCAAGACAGTAGCATTAAAACAAAATGAGTATTACAAATAGAGCGAGTATTATCAGCCTGCCTCCCCTTCTTCCTCCCCAACAGAGCCCCACTTCTCTTCAGTATTCCTCTCTCCCCAGTTACCGTCTCAGGATGCTGGCCCCAGCATTTTTTTCCTGGAGTAGGTGGACTGGCAAGAACCCTCTCCTGGCTCAGGGGGTGAGATCTTCAGGAGGCCCCCGGAGAACACCTCCTCTTCCACAGAGAGAGCAGCACGTTGCTTCACGTGCAGCCATGAAGGCTGACAACTAACTGTCAGTGAAAATCTGCCTGAGACGAAGTAGACCCCATTAATGGTAGAGCAGATACGCAGATGACACCGCCCTTACGGCAGAAAGTGAAGAGGAACTAAAAGGCCTCTTGATGAAAGTGAAAGTGGAGAGTGAAAAAGTTGGCTTAAAGCTCAACATTCAGAAAACGAAGATCATGGCATCTGGTCCCATCACTTCATGGGAAATAGATGGGGAAACAGAGAAACAGTGTCAGACTTTATTTTTGGGGCTCCAAAATCACTGCAGATGGTGACTGCAGCCATGAAATTAAAAGACGCTTACTCCTTGGAAGAAAAGTTATGACCAACCTAGATAGCATATTCAAAAGCAGAGACATTACTTTGCTGACTAAGGTCCATCTAGTCAAGGCTATGGTTTTTCCAGTGGTCATGTACGGATGTGTGAGTTGGACTGTGAAAAAGGCTGAGTGGTGAAGAATTGATGCTTTTGAACTGTGGTGTTGGAGAAGACTCTGGAGAGTCCCTTGGACTGCAAGGAGATCCAACCAGTCCATTCTGAAGGATATCAGCCCTGGGATTTCTTTGGAAGGAATGATGCTGAAGCTGAAACTGCAGTACTCTGGCCACCTGATGTGAAGAGTTGACTCACTGGAAAAGACTCTGATGCTGGGAGGGATTGGGGGCAGGAGGAGAAGGGGACGACCGAGGATGAGATGGCTGGATGGCATCACGGACTCGATAGACGTGAATCTGAGTGAACTCCGGGAGTTGGTGATGGACAGGGAGGCCTGGCGTGCTGCGATTCACGGGGTCGCAAAGAGTCAGACACGACTGAGAGACTGAACTGAACCGAATGGTAGAGCAGATGGACAGACAGAACCCGGGTCTTGACACCCCTGATACGCTGGATCACCACCCCGGAAGCCCACCATGATGGCGTTAACAAAGCACACTGTGGACACCAATTCTCCCTAGACTATCTGTCAGCTGGCAGCAGGATTATGGCTTCATTAGCATGTGACCAGGCTATTAAAATGCTTTCTTATGGACCACATACATGTATAAAGCTACCCTAGGTTTTAGAGACTTCTTCTACTCCTTACTCCAGGAGTGATAATATGTATATAGCTGTCCCTCTGTATCCATGGAGGGTTAGTTCCAGGGCCTCCACGGATACCAAGATCCACAGATGCTCAAGTTCTTTATATAAAATGGATTAGCATATGGTCTATACACACCCTTCCATATAACTTAACTCATCCCTAAATTAGTTATAATACCTAGTACAATGTAAGTGTTGTATAAATAGCTGTGACAGATTCAATTTTGCTTTTGGGAAACTGCTGGGATTTCTTTCTCAGATATCTTCGATCCAAAGTTGGCTGACTTTGCAGCTGTGGAGCCTATGGATACAGGGGGCTGAGTATATACTGTAAAGGGAGGACTTTCATGAGAAGGGCCTGTAACTGTTGTAAGAAACTAAAGCTTTAAAAGGAAGATGTCGGAATGTACTGTCATTCACATTTTCCTGTGTGTTCACGTCCTCCTTAGTAGGCTAAGGCTTAGGCGAACACGTCTTAAATGTATTTAACACAGGAAAGGGTTTTCAGCATTCTCCCCATGACAAAACATCCGAGAAGCACAAGGAATTGTGAAGTGACGTGTGAATTCCATGTGATAAACTAAGTCTCCGGTTCTAAGAAAAGCATCACCACGGTCACAATCCACTTCCTTCTGTTTTTAAATTGTAAATTTACTGAGTTATCATTCTGTTTGTTCTTACTGTCTCTCAACTACTATCATCTATTCCTTGACTCATATCCTCTTTTCAAATATCTCTGCCACTGGGTTTAAAATCCCCACTGACAGAACCATCCTTGGGGGCCTTAAAACCTACGTGTTACAGGTAAAGGTCTTTTTCCACAGAGCAGCCTCCCTGGCAGTTAATACAAGTGATGGACTCACACATATTCCCAGTATCTCATGAAGAATTCTGATTCCCTTTGGGTGTGTGAGGTGAAAGGCTTGATTATCAGAGGGCCAAGTTTTTATAAGAATTCTGAAGTAGGGCAAGGCAACAGTTGTCAGGCAAGTCCTTCCAATTTTCATAAGAACTCTGCATCTAGGTTGGGGCTGCCCCAGAGCACTTCTGATTCTATGATCATGGTGCAACATGAAATGTAGAAAAGAGAGACCAAAGGGAGACAGAATACAGAGTCCACACTTGAGGATCTGCGTATCCTCCTTACTACTGACATTCCAACGGAGACCTTCAAACTCTTAAGACAAATGCAATCACACATCCCTGAAGCAGTAGGAATTGTGAAAGGCAAGTATCAGTAACCCTCCCTGCCTGCAGCCGACACCCACTCAGGCACTGGTGAATTCTCTGCCATTGCTCTGAAGACCCTTCATCTGATGAGCTTTTACTTTCCATAAGCTCGAAACTCGGTCCCTCAAATGTTGCCCAAAACTCTGAATGAGATATCCCATTTGCTCTGACCTTTATTACAAGCTTATCTGAGCATTTCAGGAGGACTGGACTTCCTCAGCTATTAACAGGTTGCCTGAGGGAGGACCCTGTGGGAAGCTTTCCACATTATCTCTAGAATGTCAGTCCTGACCTGGTCAGTTGATTCCAGCTTAGCTGGAAACCATGTCCTCAGACACTGGTATAGTTTTCTACCTGGGACCCTCTTCTTGATATGCCACATTCAAGAGCATTTTTGAAGTCGTCAGTATCGTATCATTGCTCTAGACCACAACGCTTCCGATAACGGGTGCATCACACAGTAATTAAAATGACTTAGCTTTCAAACCATGGAACTTGTCAGAGACCTGGAGAATGGGTCAGTTTTATAACAGAAGAATTGAGAATCCCACAGCTACGGAAGCCGTAACAGATAAATTGGCAGGAAGTTTAAACAAGAAAATATTTGCCAGATTTTTCCAACTGCCATCTTATACTTTTTTTGACCTGCTCTTAACTTGAAAATATAAATATTGTATAAGAATTACAATTATCATTCACAAAAGATTGAGTATATGTCCATTCAAACATGGATAGCACCATCCTTAGTCACAAGGGATTTTTGTTGATGAAGAAGGTATCATCCCTACCAGTAAGGAATCCATACTCCACTATGGGATATAGATGCCAGAATCTCTTAAACGCCACATCAGAGACAGAGATGCTCGCTTCTCCTTCTCTCTTTTACGTATCTACCCACTACCACCCATCCATGGAGAAAGAGAATGCAGAATGAAAAGGAAGAATGGAGTCTCTACTGAACATACACATTATAGAGAGTTTATAAAGAACCCACTTAAATAGAAAAAAAACACAGTTTCACAATAATAACATTCTCAAGCATTTAAGTGATCCTTGAACACTTGACATGGTACATGGCACTTTTAATCTAAATTATATTAACAGCAGGTTAAATGTCCTCAGTGCTGGAAAAGTCAATGCTGAAGTAGTGTTGGCCAGGATAAAATGTATGAATGAAGACATGTGTGATTTGGGCAAAGTCAAGTCAGACTTAAGATTCAGAAAAGAACGAGGGTCTAAATCGGGTGTCACGTAGGAGTCAGGCTTGGGCCAATCACCAGGTTTCCAGGAGAACTCAATCACATGCTTCTGTTATGACTAAAAACTTATGTAGGCCATGAATTCCGTTCCACCACATGAGAGAGTGTGGAGCAAATACAAGGTGAAATTACAGATAACTTACTGTAATTACAACATTGGTAAAAATAAATCAGTCTGGCAGCGAGAGTAAAATTTAATTCTTTATTAATAGGAGGAAGAAAATATGAATTATTTTATGAGAACTAAGTATAACTGAAATAGATATTTCATGATATGACTCAGTAAAAGATGTGTTAACTACTTTACTGAATGACATTCAGTACAGTAAAATGACATTTACATTTTATCAGAAAGATATCAAAACATTTTAATCCTCATACTTTACCTGGAATATCTTGAAAAACCATATAGACCAAGAAAATATTCCAGTCACATTTAAAACAACTGGTTTCACTAGCAAGTGCTACTTCAGCTGTTCACATGTACACTAGTGAAGTCGCTCAGTCGTGTCCGACTCCTTCCGACCCCATGGACTGTAGCCTACCAAGCTCCTCTGTCCATGGGATTTTCCAGGCAATAGTACTGGAGTGGATTGCCATTTCCTTCTCCAGGGGATCTTCCCAACCCAGGGCTCGAACCCTGGTCTCCCGCACTGTAGACAGACGCTTTACCCTCTGAGCCCCAGGGAAGTCCTGGTGCACTACTCTATAGCTAATGACCATCCTAGCAATTAAGAACCAAGAATAGCTTAAAAATCAGCTATTTGTAAATAAGTCACACTTTAAAGAATTTATTTCTAATAGGAGGATAATTGCTTTACGAGCTGTACCGGCTTCTGATGGACAAGAGCACGAATCTCCCGCGCGCTCACCACATCCCTTCCCTCTGGAACCTCGCGCCTTGCTCGCCCTCCCTCCCCTAATGCACCCCTGGCTGTCACAGAGCGCTGGGCTGAGCTGCCGGCGCCATGCAGCGCTTCCCCTTAGCTATTTGCTCATATCTGTTCTCCCACGTCTCTGTCTCTACTCCTGCCCCGCAAACAGGCTCATCAGCACCATTTTTTAAAAAGCCCTTTTGTCACTTGAAGTTTCCTTTGCTTTGCTCTTAAAGGTTTCTCCCTCAAAAACTCTTCATTGGAGAATGGCATTTTGGGGGGATGGAAGAGATGAAGTTATTTTTTATACTAACCTGTATCTATAGTGTATCTGAGTTCAGAACATGTAATTAATCATAGGCCAACATACCCTACTTCTGAAGCCTCAGAAATATAGTTTACAGAAGACAGGAAGAGATAAAATAACCAGGTAGGCACACAGTCGTTTGATTATTTAGTAAAAGGAGATTCCCCAAAACAGTAATTCTGACTGTCCCTTGGATGGCTTGGGATTTTTATTTCCCAGAACAATGCTGTTCAGTGAGTCTTCTACTTGCATCTCCTGTCTTCAAGTGGAGGAGACGCAAGTGGAAAACTCGTAGTAGTTTTAGCTCAAGTATATGCGGAAAAGGAAGATCCGAACACAGATCCTCTGAAGCCCACCCATGCTTGTGTGTGCTCTGGAAAAACTGCACAGGCCTCCCAGCCTGGGACACACTAGTGTCAAGACTCTTCTTTAGTGCATCACAGAAGGAAGGGCACCGAGAGGCAGAGCAAGACACACATCTGAGGACACCTCAAGGACAGAGACTCAAGCACGAAAGCCCAGACAAAGGGAGTGGACCTCCTCAAACACAGCAGAGAGGAAATCTAGTCTAGTCACAACTTACAGTCTGGATATTCTAATGCGAGGGATGAGAAACGTCAGTGATCAGCAATAACAATTTAAAAACAGAATTCTATTTCAACAACTGGACATAAATATCAACCAACGATACCACAATCCTAAAACATCTAGAATCAGGTTTTTAAGTGTCTGAATACCTATGAAGCAGCTCATTAGATAATTCATCAACCAGCTTTTTAAATTATCTATCAACTCTAGCTTTACCTCACATTAGAAAATGGCCTATTACTTCCCAAAACTTTTTATTTTGAAAATTTAAGAAATCCACAGAAAAGCTGAAAAAACAGTATAATGAATACCCTATTATCCTTCAACAAGATGCAACAACTGTTAAAGAATTTGCCACAACTGCTTTCTTCCTCTCTTTCTCTGACACACACACACACACTTTTTCCTAGCTGAACCATTTGAAAGTAAGTTGCAGACACACGTTAACCTCTACATACTTCTGCATGCATGTCCTAAGAACAAGAACATTCACCTGTATAACCACAGTGCCATTTTCACATCTAAGAATATTAGCCATAATTCTATAATTATCATCTAAAATATAGACAATATTCAGATTTCCCATCTGTCTTAAAAATCTCAGCTTATGGCTGCTAATTTTTCCTAGCAGGTTCCACCAAGGTTTATGCATTATATTTGGTTGCTATGCCTGTTTAGTTTTTTTAAACCTAAAGTAGTCTCCTCACAATTTTTCTGTTTTTCCTAATAAATATTTTTTAAGTAAGGGGCTTAAAGCTCAAATTTTCTTCAAAAATCTCTCAGCAGTCTCAAACTTCATTTGGTAAAAGATTCTAGTCTCTACACCTGTGAGTTAGATTTAGGATGACAACTGCTATCTGGAGGTTGGTATGGGAGGGCCACTGATGCCCAGAGAGAGAGACGGTGACGCTGAGAGGCCACAAGCACCATGCTGGCAAGCCAAGGTTCACACAGCAAATCTGAAGAGAAGATCTTCGCTCTCAGGGAACAGACAGGGATGAACCTCAGGGCACTGGACGACTAACCTGAGCGTGTCTTTCACAATTTGGGTGGTGATTCTGCTATATATTGTAAGAGCTAACACGACAACTAGCAATAGGCAAGCATTATGCCTTAATCAGCCTAGTTCAGAACAGTCGCTCAGTCGTGTCCGACCTCAGCTTAATTCAAAAACCAAAGCCCTGAGGGAAAAGATAGTGTTAAGACGTTCCTGTATCTGCAGTCACTACTAGCTATTCACATATACTCAGACGCTGTGCATCCAGAAGCAGCCTCCCGATGCTTCAGAACAGACAGGCTGCTGAAACGTGGTCAACTGAGTTCACCAGCAAACACAAAAATGCACAGACAAAGCACATGGACAACTGGCGAAAGGGGTGCCTCTTCTGCGCAGAAGACGCGCGGAAGAGAGACACAGCGTGCCCTGAGATGAGCCAGCGCCGAAGGCAGCTGTCAGCGCACGGCGTCGGAGACTCAGTGACGCTACCTGGCGACTCGGCCTCCCTAGGGTCCGCTCATACCTGGATCTCGCCTCACGCTCTTCATTCCAACTGAAACTTTTATCTATTCCTAGGGCATCCTTTACTGTCTGTATGTTACCAACTCTAAAATTCCTATCTCTGGCTTAGAGAGATTTTCCTCCAGACTCAGACGAAGCTGGATTCTGGATGCTTTCAGCTGGACACCCCACAGCTACCTCATACTCATGCCACCTACACCTCATGCCACCCAACTCACCATCCTCCCCCTAACCTGGACTTTGACAAAGTGATGTTAGCCTGTAATCTGGGCCAGAGGCTCATTTAGCTGGCCCTCTGACCACCACAATCTATCAGCCACCAGCACTGTCCCTCTAGTCTTCTGATCTCTTGACCATCTCCTTGCGATCTGCTCACTTTTCTCATCCTCAGCACCATCTCCCTGGTTCAGACCATCGTCACCCAGTCTTAGCGCCACCGCAGAGCCTATAGGAGCTAGGGCTTCCCAGGTGGTGCTAGTGGTAAAGGACCCAGCTGCCAACGCAGGGTGCTCCCTGGATGGGGAAGATTCCCTGGAGGAGGGCATGGCAGCCCACTCCAGTATTCTTGCCTGGAGACTCCCCATGGACAGAGGAGCCTGGTGGAATACAGTCCATAGGGTCACAAAGAGTTGAGCAGGCAGAGCCTGTAGACTCCAGGACTGGAGTCAGGCCAAACAACTACTGTGGAGGAAGTAAAGCCTCACCCACCAGCAGACAACTGTATTAAAGATTTACTGAGCATCGCCCTGCCCACCAGAGCAAAACCTAGTTTTCCCCATAGCCAGTCCGTCCCATCAGGAAGCCTGAAAAAGCTACTTATCCTCAGCGATCAGAGGGCAGAGAGAAGAAGCAAGAACTACAATTCCATAGCCTCCACAACAAAAATCACAATCACAGAAAGCTAACCAAAACGGTCACATGAATCAGTCTTGCTAACTCAATGAAGCTACAGCCATGCCTTACAGGGCCACCCAAGACAGACAGGTCATGGTGAAGAGTTCTGACAAAGCGAGGTCCGCTGGAGAAGGGAACAGCAAACCACTCCAGTATTCGTGCCTTGAGAAACAGTATGAAAAGACAAAAAGAGTATGACACCGGAAGATAAGCCCCCCAAGTTGATAGGTGTCCAGGATGCTACTGGGCAAGAGCGGAGAAATAGCTCCAGAAAGAATGAAGAGGCTGGGCCACAGCGGAAACAGCGCTCAGCTGTGGAAGAGTCAGTAATGAAAGTAACATCCGATGTTGTAAAGAACAATACTTCATAGGAACCTGGAATGTTAGGTCCATGAATCAGCGTGAACTGGACGTGGCCCAGGAGGAAATGGAAAGAGTGAACATCAACGTTTTAGGAGTCAGCCAGCTAAAATGGACTGGTATGGGCAAATTTAATTCAGGCGACCATTATATCTGCAAAGAATCCCTTAGGAGAAAGGGAGTAGCCCTCATAGCCCACGACAGTCCTAAATGCTGCAGTGCGGTGCACTCTCAAAGACGACGGGGTGACCTCAGCTCCTTACCAAGGCAGACCATTCGGCACCACAGTAATCCAAGCCTACGCCCCAACCACTAATGCTGAAGAAGCTCAGTCAAACAGTTCTATGAAGACCTACAAGACCTAGAACTAACACCAAAACAAAACAAAACAAAACAAAACAAAAGCTGTTCTTTTCATCACAGGAGACTGGAACGCAAAAGTAGGAAGAGTCAAGAGATACCTGGAGTAACAGGCAAGCTTGGCCTTGGAGTACAGAATGAAGCTGGTCAAAGGCTAACAGAGCTTTGCCAAGAGAATACAATGGTCATAGCAAACACTCTCTTCCAACAACATTAGAGAGGACTTCACACATGGACATCATCAGATGGTCAGCACCAAAATCAGACTGATTATATTCTTTGCAGCCAAAGATGGAGAAGCTCTATACGGTCAGCAAAAACGAGACCAGGAGCAGACTGTGCCTCAGATCATGAGCTCCCTGTCACAACATTCAGGCTTCAATTGAAGAAAGTAGGGGAAACCACTAGGTCACTCAGGTATGACCTAAATCAAATCCCTTATGATTATTCAGTGGAGATGACAAATATATTCAAGGGATTAGACCTGGTAGACAGAGTGCCTGAAGAACCATCGACGGAGGTTCGTAACATTGTACAGGAGGTGGTAACCAAAACTATCCCAAAGAAAAAGAAATGCAAGAAGGCAAAGTGGCTGTCTGAGGAGACCTTAACAAACAGCTGAGAAAAGAAGAGAAGTAAAAGGCAAAGGACAGAGGGAAATGTATACCCAACTGAACGCAGAGTGCCAGAGAATAGCAAGGAGAGATAAGAAAAGCCTTCTTAAGAAAACAATGCAAAGAAATAGAGGAAAATAATAAAAGAGGAAATACTAGAGATCTCTTTAAGAAAATTAGAGATACTAAGGAAACATTTCTTGCAAACATGGGCACAAAAAAGGACAGAAACGACAAGGACTTAACAGAAGCAGAAATGATTAACAAGTTCATTCAGTTCAGTCGCTCAGTCGTGTCCGACTCTTTGCGACCTCATGAACCGCAGCACGCCAGTCCTCCCTGTCCATCACCAACTCCCGGAGTCCACCCAAACGCATGTCCATTGAGTTGGTGATGCCATCCAGCCATCTCATCCTCTGTTGTCCCCTTCTCCTCCCGCCTCAATCTTTCCCAGCATCAGGGTCTTTTCCAATGAGTCAGCTCTTCACATCAGGTGGCCAAAGTACTGGAGTTTCAGCTTCAACATCAGTCCTTCCAATGAACACCCAGGACGGATCTCCTTTAGGATGGACTGTTTGGATCTCCTTGCAGTCCAAGAAACTCTCAAGAGTCTTCTCCAACACCACAGTTCAAAAGCATCAATTCTTCCATGCTCAGGTTTCTTTATAGTTCAACTCTCACATCCATACATGGCCACTGGAAAAACCATACCTTGACTAGATGGACCTTTGTTGGCAAAGTAATGTCTCTGCTTTTTAATATGCTGTCTAGGTTGGTCATAACTTTCCTTCCAAGGGAATGGAATACTTTAGTATTGTTGCCTTGAGAACCCCATGAACAGTATGAAAAGGCAAAAATATAGGACACTGAAAGATGAACTCCCCAGGTCACTAGGTGCCCAATATGCTACTGGAGATCACTGGAGAAATAACTCCAGAAAGAAAGAAGGGATGGAGCCAAACCAAAAACAATACCCAGCTGTGGGTGTGACTGGTGATAGGAGCAATAGTGCATAGGAACCTGGAATGTTAGGTCCATGAATCAAGGCAAATTGGAAGTGGTCAAACAGGAGATGGCAAGAGTGAAGGCAGACATTCTAGGAATCAGCAAACTAAAATGGGCTGGAATGGGTGAATTTAACTCAGATGACCATTTTATCTACTACTGCGGGCAGGAATCCCTTAGAAGAAATGGAGTAGCCATCAAAGTCAACAAAAGAGTCTGAAATGCAGTACTTGGATGCAATCTCAAAAACAACAGAATGATCTCTGTTCATTTCCAAGGCAAACCATTTGATATCACAGTAATCCAAGTCTATGCACGGCCAGTAATGCTGAAGAAGCTGAAGTTGAACAGTTCTATGAAGATGTACAAGACCTTCTAGAACTAACACCCAAAAAAGATGTCCTTTTCATTACAGGGGACTGGAATGCTAAAGTAGGAAGTCAAGAAATACCTGGAGTAACAGGCAAATTTGGCCTTGGAGTACAGAATGAAGTAGGGCAAAGGCTAATAGAGTTCTGCCAAGAGAACATACTGGTCATAGCAAACACCCTCTTCCAACAACATAAGATTAAGAAGAGGTGGCAAGAATATACAAAAGAACTGTAGGAAAAATGTCTTAATGACCTGGATAAGCATAATGGTGTGGTCACTCACCTAGAGTCAGACATCCTGGAACGTGAAGTCAAGTGGGGTGGGCCTTCAGAAGCATTACTACAAAGTGAGTGGAGGTGATGGAATTACACCTGATCTGTTCCAATTCCTAAAAGATGATGCTGTCAAAGTGCTGAACTCAATATGCCAGCAAATTTGGAAAATGCAGCTGCAGCCACAGGCCTGGAAAAGGCCAGTTTTCATTCCAATTGCAAAGAAAGGCAATGCCAAAGAATGCTCAAACTACTGTATAACTGCATTTATTTCACATGCTAACAAGATAATACTCAAAATCCGTCAAGCTACTCTTCAGTAGTACGTGAACAGAGAACTTCCAGATGTACAAGTTGGATTTAGAAAAGTCAGAGGAACCAGAGATCAAATTGCCAACATCCACTGGATCATAGAAAAAGCAAGAGAATTCCAGAAAAATAATCCACTTTTGCTTCACTGACTATCCTAAAGCCTTTGACTGTGTAGATCACAACAAACTGTGGAAATTTCTATAACAGATGGAAAACCAGACCACCTTACCTGTCTGTCTCCTGAGAAACCTGTATGTGGGTCAAGAAGCAACAGTTAGAATCAGACATGGAACAACTGACTGGTTCAAAATTGAGAAAGGAGTACATTAAGGCTGCATACTGTCACCCTGCTTATTTAACTTATATTCAGAGTACATGATGTGAAATGCCGGGTGGGATGAATCACAAACTGGAATCAAGATTGCTGGGAGAAATATCAACAACCTCAGATATGCAGATGACACCACCCTTATGGCAGAAAGTGAAGAGGCACTAAAGAGCCTCTTGATGAACGTGAAGAGGACAGTGAAAAATCTGGCTTGAAACTCAACATTCAAAAAACTAAGATCATGGCATCTGGTCCCATCAGTTCATGGCAAATAGATGGGGAAACAGTGACAGATTTTATTTTCTTGGATTCCAAAATCACTGTGGATGGTGACTGCAGCCACGAAATTAAGACACTTGTTTGTTCTTTGGAAGAAAAGCTATGACCAACCTAGACAGCATATTAAAAAACAGAGACATTACTTTGGCAACAAAGGTCCGTCTAGTCAAGGCTATGGTTTTTCCTGTGGTCATGTATGGATGTGAGAGTTGGACTGTGAAGAAGACTGAGAGCCGAAGAATTGATGCTCTTGAACTGTGGTGTTGGAGAAGACTCTTGAGAGTCCCTTGGACTGCAAAGAGATCCAACCCGTCCATCCTAAAGGAGATCAGTCCTGAATATTCACTGGAAGGACTGATACTGAAGCTGAAACTCCAATACTTCAGCCACCTGATGCAAAGATCGGACTCGCTGGAAATACCCTGATGCTGGGAATGATTGAGGGCAGGAGGAGAAGGGGACAACAGAGGATAAGACGGTTGGATGGCATCACTGACTTAATGAACATGAGTCTGAGCAAACTCCGAGAGATAGTAAAGGACAGAGAAGCCTGGCATGCTGCAGTCTGTAGGGCTGCAAAGAGTTGGACATGACTTAGCAAATTAAAACTAGTGGTCTCCTCCCCAGCTTCCCTAACCAAACTACACGGTCACCTAACTAAAACAGAACTTCAGCTCTGGACTCTATACCTGCATGGACATCTCAGTACCCTCAGCACCGATGTGGCCGCTCCTGACTTATCTCACTCCCTGGCCTGCACACTTCAAGTTCCAGCACAGTGAGTTTTTTCTTAGTATCTGAAATATGCCATGTGTTCTTCTATTCCCTAGGAGTTCTGGCCTTGCACCTCTCTCTCTGCCTTAAGCACTCTTCTCCTTTATCTTCACCTATCTCTTATTTTGTAAGGACTCGTCTTTGACATTCCTTCTTCCACGAAAACCTTCCTTGTCACCACGAGACTGGATCAGGGGTGCCTCCCTGGACTATGGCGCGTACCACACTGAACTGCAGCACTTGTCCCACCAGCAGTGCCCAGGGCAGGAAGAGATGGGCTGAAGCATGGAGACCGGTACGTTGGCTGCTGCAGCAGCAGAAACAGTGAGGTCCTGGACCACAGCTGTGATGGGGGCTGCCAGAAGCACACGCCTTGAGAGATTTAAGCAGCACAGAGAGTGTCTCTGTGTTTATACCACATTTATACTGAAAGCCACCGTGTAAAAGGTGCTTAAATACTTTTCAAAGAATGGATAAATTAATGAAGACATGATTTAGACATACAAAGTACACAGAATACCTAAAATTGGCTCCGTACAGACTTATTAAGTGCTGCAGGAATGTAGACACAAAGGGAGCGGTTCATTAAGAGGGACATGTGGCTTGAAGAGACAGTGGCTGGCGGAGCGGCATGCAAAGAGCAAGTGAGTGGGCAGCATGTGTGTGGAGGCTGCATCTGAACAGCAGTTCTACAATGGGCCAATTAGCAACCAGGGAACCTTGAGCAGCTCATTCAGTTTCTCTGTGCCACACCTATAAGAAGAGAGTGCCAACAACAATACCTGCCTCGAAGGGTTCATATGAGAACCAGATGAATTAATCTTTGTAAAGCCCTTAGAAGGACAGTGCCTGGTACACAATAAACAGGATGTAAGTGTATACAACTGCTAAGTCGCTTCAGTCGTGCCCAGCTCTTTGCAACCCCATGGGCTATAGCCCGCTAGGCTCCTCTGTCCGTGGCATTCTCCTGGCAAAGATACTGGAGTGGGTCGCCATTCCCTCCTCCAGGGGACCTTCTTGACCCAGGGACAGAACCCGCATCTCTCATACCTCCTGCATTGGCAGGCGGGTTCTTTATCGCTAGCGCTGCCCAGAAAGCCCAAGTATATGTAATATACTATATTAAATTAAATAAAACAAATCCTTAGTGAGCCTGTAAAAATGGCCGCATGTGCAGTGAGTAATCAGTGGGCAGCTGCACACCTCTACCTGTTAGAAGGTGACGTATCAAGCACATTCACTGCAAACCATGGAGAATTTCCTTATCATCTAGAGTTTCAGGGTTTATACATAAGCACAAAATTCATAGTACACTGGGAAAACTAAAGGAAAGAAACTTGAATTATATGTTCACAGAGATAAATGAGAAATAAAAAAACATAATGCAAATACCAGAAATTATGGGAAAAAATAAAAACAGGTAGATGTTAAAATCTCAATGGAAGGTCTAGACTCGGCCAAGGAGAGTATCAACAAAGAGAAGAAGACAGTGAAGCCATCACCCAGAGCCCCGTGCAGAGCCGGCCCTGAAACATGGCGGGAGACACGGCGAGCTCCATCCCCAGGCAGAGAGTGAAGAGGGTGCAGGGAGGCAATAGTTGAGGAAATGACGGGCGGAAAAATTCCACAAGAAAGAAACGTGTGGGTCCTCAAACTCAAAACCTGGAAAAGAGCCCCTAAATACCACGGAGAAATGAGATAAACAAAAGCACAGCTACAGCATCACAGATCAACGGTTCCTGTTACAACACACACAGGAGGCTGCCACGGAAGGCTCACTGCATTCTGTAAGGCGCAAGGCTCACTGCATTCTGTAACGCGCAAGGCTCACTGCATTCTGTAAGGCGCAAGGCTCACTGCATTCTGTAACGCGCAAGGCTCACTGCATTCTGTAAGGCGCAAGGCTCACTGCATTCTGTAACGCGCGGTGTCACAGGCTGCATTCTCTCTCCTGTCTCCCTGCTGGATGACAGGCTCTGTGAGGGCAGGATCGCTTCCAGTATATTATATTCTGTGAATACCTGCCTGATATATAACTGAGTGAAAAAAATAAATGTGTGGAGTACATCTGTATTCCCGTGAAACTATTTTTAAAGAGCAAATAAAATAACCTAGAAAAAAATATACAAATTCAGGTTTCCATGGGCAAGACATTTCTCTTTAGACCTGTTTCTCCATCTATGTAAAATAAAGGAGTTATCTTGATGATATCAAATATAAAAGTCATTAACAACTATTATAGGATGCTACAGCTATATTATTTTTTGAAACCTCTGCATTTAAAAACAAATTTGGGTGGTTTTCTTATTTCAATAGCTTATTGACAGAAAATCTGAGAAATGATCTACCTCTCAATCATTTAATTAATAGGACATCTGAAAGAGAAAGGTGACAACCAATGAACCATAATCACCGAGCTCTGCATTGGTGCCACACAGATGATTCGTGTGCCATTTTCACTCCGTTTGTACAGAACGCGCAGAAGCAGCTGCTAGTGCTACACTCCCATTTGCCCAAACTACACTCCCGGTTTTACCCACGTGACACAGACTCTTATCCAGCAAATTCTCAACAAACCAACAACACAGAGGTCAGCTACAGTTATTCTACACATCCTTCCAATTCTATATACCCCAAATAAGTAAAGAGCAAACCGTTACCAGTTTAAGACTTATGTGAGAGTTGGCTGGGAAAGGTAAGTGGCTATACTGCTGGCTTTTGACTAAGAATATTTAAAATGGCCAGACCTCATAGTTGTATATAATTTTATCTACATTTAAGCTTCAAAATCTAGGTATGTAGATTACAAGAAAATATAATGGTTCAAACAGATCAACTTGTATTTAATGTTTGATAATGTTATTACTAGAAAAATACCTAATCTTATTTCTTCATTCTCAAAGAAAATAAGTATATCTTATACATACATAGTTCTCAAACTGCAACTATGCTCTGACTTCCTGCAGGCACTTGAGCAAGCTAGAATAGCCCCCACCCTGTCGTGTCAAATGAGATTTGATTGCCAGACAGGAAAGACATGCTTGGAAGCAAGGTTGAAAAAAAACACCCCAGGGACCAAGAAAAGGTAAACAGATGACAAAAGAAATCCTGGTTTCTAGGTATGAGGTTAAAACTCATGGGACTCTTGCACCTAAAGCAGACAGATGATTCAAGAAGCCATACAAATGATCTCACGGTGGATGACACCCAACCAAAGGCAGGTATATTTTAAAGATATATATTCATCTCTTTATTTAAGTGTATTTCTAGGAAGAAAGAAGGCATGGTCTAAAACCCTGTACCATGTTTGAGATAAAAAATCCACCAAGTAGAGCTAACACTAGATCAGACATTGAAAGAGAAAAGATTACCCTCCCAGGGATCAAACCTGAGTCTCCCGCATTGTAGACAGACGCTTTACCGTCTGAGCCACCAGGGAAGTCTACCCTGGCGGTTCAGAGGGTAAAGAAACTGCCTGCAATGCAGGAGACCCGGCTTCGATCCCTGGGTCAGGAAGGTCCCCTGGAAAGGGAATAGCAACCCACTCCAGTATTCTTGTCTACAGAATTCCATGGACAGAGGGGTCTTATGGGCTACAGTCCAGGGGCTGCAGAGTCAGACATGACTGAGTGACTAACATACAATGAACTTAAAAACACAACAATTAGAATTATCCAAAATAAAACATCCAACAACAGTGAAATGCATCCTTTTAAAGTATACACGTAACATTTACCAAATGAGACCCCGTTCCGTGCCATGAAACAAGTCTTGACAAATTTAAAAGGATTTAAGTTATTCAAAATATGTTTTCAGACCAAAATGGATTTAAATTAGAGATGAATTAAGAGCAAGATCTCTGGAAAGTCCAGAAAATTTGGAAATTAAATAGCACACTTAAAAATAACTCATGGATCTAAGAAAAAATGAAAAGAGAGATTAGAAAGTATTTTGAACTGGATGAAAATTAAACTCAACACAGCAGAGTCTGTGGAATGCCACGAAAACAGAACCTGGGGATTTATTGTCACCAAATCCCATGAGAGAAAATAAGAAAGATCTCAAATGATCCTGACTCCCACCGTAAAAAGCTAGAAAAGGAGTAACAAATTAAAGGAAACAGAGGAAAGGAAATCATAAATACCAGACCAGAAATGAAACAGAAAACAGAATGGCAACAGAGAAAAATCTATGACACCTGAAGAATTCTTTACGACCCATGAAACCGATCAACCTCTGGCTAGATCAAGACGAAGAAGAAAAGAGAGAAGATACAAACTACCAGGATAAAACCTGATCAAAACCCTCAGGAAACTAGAAACAGAAGGGAACCAACGGTGAAGATTCTCTATGAAAAACGTAACCAGCACCATATCCGGTGCTGAAAGCATGAGTGCCTCCCTCTGAGGCCACAAGAAGCACAAGGATGGCTGTTCTCTCCACTTCTACTCAGTGCAGTGCTGGAGATTTTCACTAGGAGAAGAAAGATGGAGAGAGGTGTCCAAAGAGAAAGGGTAGTATAAAACTATCTTCATTTACAGATGACATGACTGCTTATGCAGAAAATTCAGTGGACTCTACTAAAAATTTACTAGAACTAATAAGTGAGTTTGGCAAAATTGCAAGACATAAGATCAAGACACAAAAAAAATCAATTTTATTTCTCTGTGCTTGCAATGAACAAGAGGAAATTAAAAATTTTAAAGCAGTATCATTTACAATAGCATCAAAATTACAAAGTACTTAGGGATAAATCTGACAGAAGGGGTGTAAAGACCATGCGCTGAAATCTACAGAACAGGGCTGAGAGCAGTCACATGACGTGGGCTTCCTTCGTGGCTCAGCTGGGAAAGAATCCGCCTGCAGTGCGGGAGACCTGGGTTCGATCCCTGGGCTGGGAAGACCCCCTGGAGCAGGGAAAGGCTGCCCACTCCAGTATGCTGGCCTGGAATAGACTGTACAGTCCATGGGTCGCAGAGTCGGGCACAACTGAGTGGCTCCTCTTTCACTTTGAAGAGGAGACACCCTTGGCTCAGGGCTAAGGCTCGACATTGTCAAAATGCCAGCTCTCCCTCAAACTGAACTACAGACTCAACAAAAACCCCGGCAGACCTTTGTGTGTAAAAATGGACAAGCCGATTCTCAAACTCATATAAACGTGCAAAAAACCTAGAATAGGCAAAACAAGATTGCTGAAGAACACTATCTGATTTTTAAGACTTATAAAGTCAGGATGTTCATGACAGTAAGGTACTGATGTAAAGATGGGCAAATACCTCAATGGAATAGGAGACTCCAAAAATAAGCACACCCCTATATAAGCAACAGATTTAAGGTAATGTGTAGAAAAGACAATCAATTCAACAGACATTACTGGCCACAAGTGGATATTCATATAAAAAAATAACACTGGATATATATTTCATACAGTCTACAAAAATTAATTCAAAATAGATCATAAACACATAAAGCCAAAACTATAAGACTTTTAGAAGATAAGATATTATTTGCAACCCTAGGTTAGCCCAAGATTTCTTAATAGAATGCCAAAAGTACAATGCAAAAAAGGAAAAAAAAAATCAACAAATTTGACTTGACCAAAATTAAAAACATCTCATCTTTGAAAGACACCAGCAGAAGCATGAAAAGAGAATCTGAACATTTGGAGTAAACACTTGTAAAGCACATATCTGACAAAGGACATGTATCTGGATTACATTAGAAATGCTCAGAATTAACAGTAAGAAAACTGGTGGGATTTTTTAGATGGACAAAAGATTTGAATAGATAATCCAACAAAAAAAGATTTATGGATGATAAATAAGCACATGAGGGCAATGTTACTTATTTAAATCTTAAAAATTCCATCAAATAGATCATATCATTCAGAAGTATTTACTGAATACCCACCTACAACAAACCTGCAATAGGGTTTTATGCAAAAGGCATCCCTCTGCTACAATGTTGGACACTTTCCTTCTCTAGTCCACACAGATATGTACAGCTTCCACACATAAAGACGTACTAAGAAACTCCCATCTGGCACCCATTCAACACTTCAATGAATGAAGAATTAACAGCCTCAACTTGGGATAGGCAAGTACTCTAGACCAAGGAAATGTTCTACTGAGTGGTATTTAAATATCCATTTGGGCTAAGAATAATTGTAAGAAGAGGCTATTAACTTACCTGAACCTTAAATGAAGACTACTAACTTAAATGACAATTGATAAAATAAGGGAAACATATTTGGAGATATTTTTGCATCTGCAGCCAGTTGAAAAAAAAAAAACTGAACATATGACATCCAGAAACCATGTACTCTACCACTCGAGATGACTGCAAATCCTGACAACCTAGAAACCCACAAAAAGACAACTTCTTCTGAGTAAAACTGTTCACACCATGTGCTTTTATAAGTTATTATCAGAAAAAAAACTGAAAAAAAAAAAAACCACGGATCATCAGAGCTTACTCTAGACTGTTTTAATAAAAAGAACAAAGATCTGAAGCTAAAAATAGCATTCCCCCATACCTGCTCTTCCCTCTCCTTTTCTTTGGCTTTACTTCTGTGGCCTCCAGCAGAGGTGGCGTCCTGGGATGGAGCAGCAGAGGTCTGATGCAGGGGCACGTTCATCCCAGCCTCTTGTCTGATCTTCCTCTTTACGGAAGAAAGTCTCCAGCGGTAGAGTCATTTTGGGCCATGGACTTCACGCTGAGAGAGAGAAGGGAAGACAAGACAGAACTGATCTGAAACACTTAAAATTTCCAACAGTGAGATTAGTATTTTATATTTATATTCATATTTATTTAAATAAGTTATAATGTCTAACATAAATACTTCATCTTCAAAAATGACAGAATATAAGTGCCTATGTGAGGGAAGCACTGCAACACTTTTCTCACGCAAGACGGGAGCACCTGGAAAAGTCTGGTGAGTCAGGCACACGTGTGCGTGCGCGCGCGCTCGGCTGCCGTCCTGCCAACTCTGTGCAACCCCATGGACGGGAGCCTGCCACACTCTTCTGCCCGTGGAATTCCCCAGGCAAGAGTACTTGAGTGGGTTACCACTGCCTTCACCAAGGACCTTCCCAACAGAGGGATCAAGCCTGGGTCTCCTGCACTGGCAGGTGGATTCTTTTCCACTGAGCCACATGGGACCCCCAGGTACACGCCAAATCAGATATCACTCTTCCAATGGCAACTTAGTTTTTAAACATAGCAGTGTCATCCTTTAATAATCTTTTTGAAGTTACACATTTTTTCTTGAACCGGTTGATACCAGTAGTGACCTTTCCTTAAAACCACAGACCTTGAGTCCATATAACGGTGAGACTCGCAGTTAAGAAGCCTGAACTAAGTTTACGAGATTTATGATCCACGCTTGACCTTCTGAAGTCTAGACTCTCTAGACCAGTTACTGGCAAACTTCTCCTACAGAGAGCCAGAAGCAAGCACTTTATACACCGAGGGCCCATTTGTTACAGGTACTCAGTTTTGCCAATGTAACTTGGAAGTGCCCACAGTGGGCATGTAAACAGATGAGATGAGAACGGTCACACGGCGATAAACTTCACTTAAAAGCAGGTGGCAGACTAGATCCGGCCCATGAGCCTGGGATTCGCTAACCCCGCTCTAAGAATGTTACAGGGAAGGTGAGGGTCATCCCAGACATTCCTGGAACCGCTGAAGGCTGCCTGTAGGTAAAGTAACGTGTCTGAATAAGCTACATTCACGATTCCAGGTGGCCCTTACTCTTTTTTCTAGTTTTCTCATTTTCTCCTACATTCCTCCAAAGTGCCTAGCAACTGAATTACATGTTCTTTATGTCTGCGTACACTGAGATCTATCAAACTCTGTGTACAAAACCAATTAAATATAAATTATCGAAACAATCCATAATGTTTAACAAGATGATGTTTGATGCTGCCTGAGTTTTAACAAAGGATGGAAGCCTTAATACAAAAGAATCTCTAACTTGGGGATTTTCATTTATTAAACATGTACTGGAGCTGGGGCGGTAGACAGGGAGGGTGAGCAACGTAGGGCCTGATAACCCTAAGCTCATGCTTGTCAAGCAGCCATTTGCTACACCTCTCCCCTAACCGCGCTCAGGACCAAAGGTAGGTGTTTGAGTGGCTGCTCCCACCTGTGACCGTGTTACTAACCAAAACAAAGAGCAGCAGGACTCCCAAAACTGATTTCTTCCACAGGCCTCTGATCAACAAGCCACAGGAAGAACAAGAAGCCAGAGAGAATCGACACACATGAGAAATAAGCTAAAAGAATATCCTGTTTTTAAAAAGCCTAGTTTAATAACTGGCAAGTAATCACTAAAAACCAACAGAACAGGAAAAGAAAGTTGGTAATATTGAAAAAAGTGCAAGTGAAAGTTGCTCAGTCGTGTCTGACTCTTTGAAACCCCATGGATTTTAACCTGCCAGGCTCCTCTGTCCATGGGACTCTCCAGGCAAAAATACTGGAGTGGGTAGCCATTCCCTTTTCCAAGGGATCTTCCCAACCTAGGGATTGAAGCCAGGTCTCCAGCATTGCAGACAGTTTCTTCACCTGTATCTAGATATATTTAATAATACATAAAATGTTAACGTCTAGACATTATACATCACATACTCTATTTCAAGCCTTTGTATGAGGCTGACCCAAGATGGAGTACTGCGCTCAAACACGTGGTCTGAATACATGTATTCACATCACATAAGACAAGAGGCACTCACCCACTGCTGCGATGTCTTGTACTAATGAATTAAATTCCTCTGTGAGAGATGACCAACTCCATGCGGCCTCAGAATGATCACCCAAACTCAGCGGGCCTGGAGCCCCGCCACGTGGTACAGCAAGAGTAGCCTTCGGAGCTTCCGGTGCATCCGTCATTGTTACATCACGGGTACCTGGCCGTGGCGAGCCTGGGGCACGACGCATGCCACAGAAACACAAACCCGGAGTGTTTTACATTTTAAGTATTATTGCAAAGTTTTACAGGACCTCCCTCGTTACAGCCACGTAAGCTGCTCTTCTGCTGTACGTTCCTACTCCAGGTACTATACCTAAATACCTAAAAGCTTGCCTGAAGCAATCCCTGTCCTATGCCAGACATACTTAGGATAAAAAAATGGTAATTTAAAAAACCAACCTACAAAATAAACCATGCCACTTTGCATGTGAAGGTTCATTCAAAAAGCATAAAGCAGGTATTACTCATACTATTTTCTTTACATAATTTCCAAAAATCATTTTATATCAATTCAAGTGATGCTTAATTAAGAGCAATATTTAAACTTTTGCACTATGCCTGACAATCCAGGCATGAAGACTTTAATTCCACCAAAGTTACCTTGCAAAATACAACGCACCTAATATGACCGCCCATTATTCAGAAGAACTGAAGTGGAAACACTGAGTGCTGAAGGGAACACAGCACGTTCATGGACTGGAAGCCTTACTATTGTTGAGATGGAATCCTCCCCAAACTTACCTACAAAGAAAGCAATCCCCATCGAAAACTCTGCTGACTTCTTTGCAGAAACTGGACAAGCTAATCCTAAAAGCTATATGGACACAGAATATCCACAACAATCTTGAAAGAACAAGGTTGGATAACTCATATCTCCTGATTTCAAAACTTACCTCAAACGGATGGTAAGCAAACCAGTGTGGAGTTGGGTTCAAGAGGGCAGCATAGGAAGATCCTAAACTCACCTCCTTCTGCAGACACAACAGACAGACAGCTACACAGGAGGAGAAACTCCTCTGAACAGAGCCTGAGAACTATCCGGACACCGGCTCCAGAACAAAGGATAAAGGGCCACGTCGACACAGGCAGGAAAGGCATGCTCTCACCCAAACCACACTCCGCGTGTGGTGAAGCACGGTCAAGAGAAATCTTAATAAATTAATCAACAGATCAATCAACAGACACACAAACAAATGAATGGACCTTCTCCCCAAGAAGTAAGGGGTTTATACCCACCCCAGGCACCACAATCCTTGGGTCCTACATCAGAGAGAAGAGACTCACCCAAATGTCTGGATTTGAAAACCAACAGGGCTTATCTTACGGAGAAACTCAGGACTTCAGGGAATAAAGACTTCACTCCTCTCCAACAGAACCACTCACCCCAAGACCCAGCGCAAAGAGCAACAGTTTCTAAAGAGCTTAGACCATATGTGAAGGAAATTCATTTACTGATCTTACAGCATCTGTCAAAGGGGCAGAAGTCTGCTGGGACTCTCCAGGGATGGAATGCTGGCAGATGCCATTTTTACAGGCTCCCTCTACCCAGCTGGTGCTGGCAGGCATCACGCTGCACTTTCACTCTAACCTGCTAACAGTGGCGTCTGAACAGCCCTGTTCAAGTCACAGCACCAACACATGCTGTTGGTGAGCAGCCACGCACCCCCATTCCACTCGCACAACCCCACGGGAGCCAGCAGGCAAGCACAGCCTACACAGGGGATGTCCCTGGAGTGCCAGGCTCAGGCTGACAGGAGGACTGTGTTTCTGGACCCCACAAACCCCAACAAGTGCAAAGACAGTTCAAGAAACCACCAAAAATTAGGGCAAGGTTAAGCAATAAGGCTCATCTCCCACGCAGAGCCACCCCTTGGAGACAGGGAGAGACAGCTGCTTTACATGATACACAGAGACAAGCACAGAGAGTCAAGCAAAAAGAGGACAGAGGAACACGCTCCAAATGAAGGAGAAAGGCAAGCCCTAGGGAAAAGCCAGTGAGGTGGGGATAAGCAATTTACCTGGTAAAGAGTTCAGAGCAAGGGCCATAAAATGCTCACTGAACTGGGGAGAACAAGGGAGGAACATGGTGAGAAATTCCACAATGAGACAAAAAAATAAGAAATTTCCAAACAGAACACCCAGAGCTGAAGAACACAAGCGAGCTGTGAAACTAGTGGGAATCAGTAGCAGGCTAAGATACAGAAGACCAGACCAGCGGCCTGGGAGACGGCATGGGAATCTCCAAACAGAACGGCAAAAACGGGAAAAGAACTGATAAAAAATGAGGGTAGTTTAACGGAGCCAAGGGACAGCAGAAAATGCAGTACCATCTGCATTACAGAGGTTCCAGAGGGGAAAGAGAAAAAGAAGTGGGCAGAAAACGCATTTGACATAATGGCTAAAACCTTCCCTAACCTAGGGAAGAAACAGACATCCAGATCCCACAGGCAAAGAGAGTCTCAAACAAGGTGAATCCAAAAAGATTCACATCAAGACACGTTATAATTAAAATGTCAAAAGGTAAAGAGAGAATCTTAAAAGCAGCAAGAGAAAAATAACTATGTACAAGGGAATCCACATAAGGCTATCAGCTGATTTTCAGCAGAAATTTTGCTGAAAAGAAATATGGGTACACACTACACCATGTATGGCCCTTGAAAAGAGTAACTAAGTGAAACAAGGGCCACACATCAGATTACACTCGTGTGAAATGTCTGGAGTAGGTGAATATATAGGCAAAGAAAGTTAATTAGTGATTGTCAAGGGCTGAGGTAAGGACTTAGGGGAAGGCGGCAGTGATGACAAAACGGGTTTCTTTTTAGGGCAAAGAATATGTTCTAAAATCTATTAAAACATAACTATCAAAAAATTTATTATGCTGATGGCTGCATAATGCTTAAGTATACTAAAAGGCACAGAATTGTAGCATTTAACGAGTAGACTGTAATGGATGTGAATTCTATCTCAATAAGGGGAAAGTGTTAGTCGCTCAGTTGTGTCCAACTCTTTGCCACCCCATGGACTGTAGCCCACCGGGCTCCTCTGTCCACGGAATTCTCTAGGCAAGAACACTGGAGTGGGTTGCCACTCCCTTCTCCAGGGGAATCTTCCCAACCCAGGGATCAAACCCAGGTCTCCCGCACTGCAGGCAGCTTCTTTACCATCTGAGCCACCACGGAAGCCCACATCTCAGTAACAATGTGTAAAGATATGAAAATCACTTGGGCTAAGACAGATTATTTTTTATTTTTCCTTTGTGCCATCCCTAATGTAATTCATCTGATGACATGGAGATGGCCACTGTTACCGCTCTTCCTGTTTTAAGAAAGGTACCAGGGAGTACACAAAACTGGCAATCAGAAACCTAAGGTCAAGTTATGATTCTGTTAAATATTAGTACTAAGTACGTGAGGTTGGGCAAACTGATGAATTTCAAAGGCTGTTTCTTCATCTGTGAAACAGAAAGGCAATAATCCTACTCAGGTCACGGAGTTACTGTGAAGCCAAGTAAGATTACGCCACAGACACAGATACCAGCGTTTTTAGCATCAGCATCGTTTCCAGTCTGCTTTTCCGGGCTTCTGGAATGAAGCCTCTTACTGCTTTACAAAGGCCAGTTTACTTGCTTTGTCTTCCCAGTACTATTTTCCGTCCTTCTACCCCTCAGTCTGACACAAGATATGCGCCACTCGGACCTCAAATCCTTTCTGACATTCACTTAGGACCTCTAGTAGCACGCCTCCAAGGGGAAGCGAGGCCGACAACGCTATCCCTGTAAGGGGAGACACAGGAAGGCCCAAGCCCGAAGATGACTGGAGTGGCTTAATAATCAGGCTGTTCTGTGTGCTTCCCAGCTGGTCAAGATGAGCGAAGGATTCTGCCCATTTCAACAATGCTGGGGACAAATACAGATGACAAAGAAGGCAGCCAGGAGAAGACACAAGATATCAGCGGCAAATCCCCTAGGAGATGATCACCCCGGGTCTGCATGCCTCCATGCATCCCTGCACACAGGGTGCCAGGCTCCAGCGGCACCCTCCTCCTCCCCATTGTCAGCTGTTGAATTGCAGTATCCTGACTGGCACTCTAAATAAACAACTTTAAGTTAAGCCTGTTTTTATCAGAAGAATGGTTCCTATAAGCAATGAGAAGTCTATGAACAGCAGGTAGCAGACACACACACACACACACCCAAAGCGTTAGGAGTGAGGAGGCCAGCTGTAACACACAGCACTGAATGACCGAGACCAGACCTAGAACAGAGCTTGGAGGGAGGAGACAGGCCATTAGAAAACCAGGACTAACATGGTCTAGTGAGGGGCCTAGACCGTCCCCTGGCTTCTGGCTGTGCCTTCACAAGACTGGAACGCAGAGAGGACTGGGAGAGGCTTGAGGGCTTGGCCATGGGCACACTGAGCTTGACATGCCTGTGGGAAACCCAAGATATGTGCACAGCGCCCACTGGGGTCACCAGCACACTGTCACATCTGAATACACAGGGACAGAATCTGGTTTCCAAGGAAAACCCGCAGAGTCAAGCATTTATGTCAACAGATGCTATTCATCTAATCAAATGATAAAGCTCAACACCAATGCAGGATTTTAAAACCTTTTAGGGGAAAGCAAAGGAAAATGCCTAACTATTAAAAAAACCTATCTCAGCCAAGACTTACCGTTATATTCACGCAGCAAAACTCCTAAGAGTTTTAAATAAGTTTTAAATTAAAAAGCAAAATAAGCATACTCCTGTCATTATTATTTAATATTAATCTATAGTTAGCTACTAGGAGAGAAATTCACAGAAACACTAACCGCCCTTTAATGATGTGGCAGCCCCAATGACTTTCCATTTCTCTATTTTCTAAACTTTCAGTAACAATGTGATACTTTTATAGTTTAGAGACTTATTGTTAAAGCGTTAAAAGCTCAAGTCATTCCACACAGGTCGGTATAGTCAGAATTTTATGTTACTGATGAATGTATGCACCGTGAGAGGGCTCATTTCTGTGATGAATACGTTTCTGAAGACCTCACAGAAATCACGCCTACGTTTCCTACAGGAACAAAGCAGGAAGATGCACTCTCAGGACACGAATGTTTCCAGCTACTGGAGTGTCTGCTTTATGCTCCTTTTAGATCTTTCTCAGCAATTCCTCTAATATTTTTGCAGAGTGCTTTTCCTTAAGGAAAAAAACAAACAGCATAGTGTATTATGGGAATAGCTAGCCTTTCTTTTCAGGGTTTTATTACATCTAACTTCCACTGCAAAGTTACTGATTTTGAAGACTGCTTTCTTTCACATTTTTTTGTACAGTAAGCCTTTATTGGACTTCCCTGGTGGCTCAGATGGTAAAGAATCTGCCTGCAATGTGGGAGACCCGGTTTGACCCCCGGGTCAGGAAGGTACCCTGGAGAAGGTAATGGCTACCCACACCAGTGTTTTTGCCTGGAGAATTCCATGAACAGAGGAGCCTTGTGGACTGCAGTCCATGGGGTCACAAAGAGTTGAACATGACTGACTGACTGAAGACTTTCGCAACACAAGCCTTTATTAATATTTCCATGCCGCACTACTTTCAGTTCACATATTTCCCATAAAATGAAACTGCAATGGCATGGCCTTTCTACATCCTTAGAAATGGCGGCTCAGAACATGCAGTGCTAGGGACACAAAATTATTAACATGGCAGACAAGGGGAGGTTAGTGCTTGTCCACCATCAATAAATCTGAGCATCTGCCCAGCACTAAGACTATCTGTTGCTTACGCTGCTTTTTTTCCAGTATATGTTTGTCCCTGTTACTATGGCAAAAAAATATCTGCAGCAGAAACCATTATCTTTTGCAAATCACAGAAAAGAATAATAAACATGGGCTATTAGTAAATGTTTTCTTTTAATGATGGTTATAAAAGAAACCTCTTGTTCCAAAATAGTGAAAGACTTCTTTCCACCAGAGGAAAAGAGACTGTTCTCTCTTAATAACAGATTTCCTTGTGTGAAGGAAGCCCCTGTGTATCTGACCATGAGATCAGGCACTTTTGCTGTTTAAATGACAATTTATTGTAAAAGTCCCTCAATTTCCCACCACCAACCATATAAACCTGCCCACTGCTCTCAACCCTTTCATGAATTAAATAAATTATATTATGCAGTTCAGGGAAGAAGCAGCCCCAGCTTTGGAAGTGTACCTGGGCTCTTTGCCATCCTCCCCACCTGGCTATTTAGGGGCCTCACTCTATCAGCCACCCCCCTTACCCCAAACTGTCATTCCATCCTTTCTAAAGACTCCTTCACGTCAACAAAGTAACAGAATCAATTTTCCCCAAAAACGCATAGAACAAGTAGTTTATATCACTAGATCTGTAGAAAAATAATAAAAATCTACACTGATACAGAATTTCAAAGTGCATTTTGGGTCTCATCTTTAAAGACAGAAGTAGAAAGAAAATGCTTTCAAGGCTCCTATCCACTTTCCCTCTGTAACCACTTTTTAAGTTACATCTCAGAGCTCTTCACTTTCTTGCTCCCACAACTCAGTTCAATGCAGTCTATGTAATCTCTGCTCCCTGTTCTTGGCCTTTCTCACTTACTGATCAAACTTAGGAGAAGAGCTCTCAATGAAGGAACCAAAATAATACATAAGCACAAAAGGCAAAAAAAACACAAAAAACAAAAAACCTCGGGGAAATAAAGATAACTTTCTAAAGTTCTAAAAATCCTTTCAAACAAGTCAATCAACATCCCTATAGATGTACAGCCAGGTAATAAATTTCCCATGCACACTTTTATGGTAAACTCCTGGAAGATGTACTCTAACAAAATAAAGGACTAAATCAAGGAAAAGGGAAACAAAGAATGCACGCAACAGCCATGATAACTTCGGAGGGGCACGAAGCGCAAGCTCCAGGACTGCAACTGCAGCGGCAGGCCTAGAGGCTACTGGTGCAGAGCGGAGCAGACACACGCAGGACTTCCCGAAGCGTCTCCGGAACAAGGGAGTCTCAACGGGGAGATGGAGCGACAGGTAATACCATGGGCCTCGTAGAGGAACGAAGGGGGTCTAACACCGACCATCCCAGTGAAAATACACAGCGACAGCAAGAAAACTACAGGAGAAAGACCGCGCGATCATTTGCTTCTAAAGTGAACAGTAGGTCAATATTGACTATGGTGTAAACATCACGATGATGTAAACAACATCTTGACATAACTAAATCCTGTGGATAGGGAGAAGAGAGG
Organism: Oryx dammah; assembly: GCF_014754425.2. Classification (NCBI taxonomy): domain Eukaryota; kingdom Metazoa; phylum Chordata; class Mammalia; order Artiodactyla; family Bovidae; genus Oryx; species Oryx dammah. Next base: position 16,113,445 of record NW_024070190.1, read on the forward strand.
TGGGCTATAAAAGGAAGTCAAGAGATAATGTCTAACATTTGTAAGTCAGGAAACAGCATGACTGTATCATCTGAAAACATGGAGGCAACAGTCAGAAGGTGCGACGACGGCACACACGTAGCTGCCTCTGCGGAGCGGGACAAGGGCTGTGGAGCGGTGGAGCAAAGGACTGCTGCTTTCCATTATAGGAGGCTGGGTACTACCATCTCCCACACACACTTCTAAAATTCAGAAAAACACCGAAACAAAGCTAGCTTTTATTTACTTATATTTAGTAGAGAAATGTATAGTAACATTATCATATACAATATTATATATTATATTATTATATAAATGTATAATAATATCTTATTTAACATTAAGTATTAGGTCTTATTTAACATTAAGACCTAATCTTAAACTCTTTAGGGGCCAAAACCTGACCTGAACTAATAGGAAGCTATTTATATTTTCTATTAGTACTTGTGCAACTCAGTATAAATATTATACTTCAATAAGAAAGTATTAATGAGTTTTATGGGTATCACCCCAATAAGAACACTCACTATTACATAACATGTATAGATTACCTTTCTAGAATCTGAAAATTTCTGAAGTTTAAAGTATTTCTGACCTAAGATGTCTGGATGAGAGAGTTTGGGCCTCCATTACATTTTTCAAAAGCTGCATGCACTTATTACTTTTTTCATTTTGAAAATACTTTGAAGAAATAAATGGAGAGAAAGTATAAACAGAAAACAGGCAGAAGGCTCGTGAGACCTCAAATGGAACGACACTCATATCACATATTTTTACCAAATGTGGAGTTATACCTGCGCCACGATTTAGGTACAGAATTAAGATACTCACTCTCTCAGCGAAAATGTTAGAAAGAAAGGGATAAAACTTCATCGGACTCACCATTTGTCTCCTGGGATCATCCCGTTTATCTTGCTTTTCTAGAGCAAAACAGGGCTCTTCTTCTGTACCCTAGAGCTCCACTCAAACTGACATTTTTTTTTACCTCCCATGCACA
>NW_024070190.1:16114469-16174520 GCF_014754425.2 Oryx dammah
AACAACCATCTCCACGGCAGTTAAGCCTAAAGGACACTTTCTGGGCCCATGTGATCTGACTCGACACATTTACTCACTCACGTGACAGTGGGTCTTTCGATTCTTCAAAGCTCCATTTCACCCTCCCACTCATTCTGTGTTCCCTTTTCCCAAGTTATCAGATCCATATCTCTGGCTTCAGTGACCACCTCTGTGCATTTTACTCCAAAGGAAAATACTGATAAACCAGATGGTCAACTTTAATAAGACTTCTGTGCTCTAGAAGTCACCATCAAGAAAGCTAAAAAGAGGAACTGGGGAAAATGTGACCATCATCTGCCTATAGACGCATATCCAGAACATCTAAAGAACACCTGTGACTTAGCAACACCACTTAAAGATGGGCAAAAGTTTCTAAGAGCCATTTCACCAAAGGAGATAAATGAATAGTTACTAAGCTCATGAAATGGTCTGCAAATTAAAACCACAGAGAGGAAATACTATATCCCTCCTGGGCTTCCCTGGTAGTTCAGACTGTAACGAATCTGCCTGCAATGCAGGAGACCCAGGTTTGATGCCTGGTTCAGGAAGATTCCCTGAAGAAGGGAACAACTACCCACTCTAGTATTCTTGTCTGGAGGATCCCATGGACAGAGGAGCCTGGCAGGCTACAGCCCATCGGGACACAAACAGCTGGACATGACTGCATAACTAACATATCCCCTGTAGAGGGGCTGTGATCAGAAAGACCGACGGAATCCACTGCAGCGTGAGGAGAGACTGGAACCCTTCAGAGCGTGAAGAGTGGTCTAGAGGCCTGGGGACAGCCCCGACGTTACTGTGAGTCAGACGCAGACGTAAACGACGACGGCAGCAGCCCCACGAAACCCCACGTTTCCAGGTCTTCATAGACTTGATGAAGAGCCTCTACTTCGTTAACAAGGGTCACGGCTGGAGCTCTCCTTTCATTAGATTCTTTAATTGACGACATCCACCCTTACTGGGCAGTAAGCTCCCTAAAGGCAGAAGCCCTATCTCACTTTGCTCACCCTTGTACTAGCGCTCTCTAGCCCAATGTCGCCACATAATATCCCTTCAGTAAATATTGACTAAATCAACTTTTCTCCCACAAGAGCCAGAACTAACTGGGAATTTCATTTATGACTCAAACTATAACACTGTTTACTGTCTCAAATGCTGATCAAGTACAACAGTGGAAATTGAGACAACACAAAAATTCAGTATTTTTTATCCTGGTACAATTCATATCAAATGGGAAGAAACAACTGATCTTTAAATATGTGCAACAGTTTGCCCACATCAGACTAAGTCCAAAATTGTAATAATTCAAAATGCAATCCAAGTACTTTTAAGAATAATTCCAAAAGGTTACAATTATAAGTTATTAAGAACTGTGGATAAGAGCTCTTTTAAGAAAGAGAAAAACAAGTTTCATAAAATACAGTTTAGCAATTTCAATCTTTGAGTCAGAAATACAGTGAAGAATAGGTGACAAGTTACTAAAGAGGGGCATAAAATATGCTATTTCACTAACAGTATGCTTAAAGGCCTATTCCCCTCACTCAACCAGGGAAGAATGCTCTCTCACAAGCAACTCATATCTGGCCACTGTCATACCCACACCAGATCAAAAGGTGACAAGGCATCAAGATTACCCTATTTCCACTCTTCACTGAAATTAAGATGAAAATCTAAGTTCCGGGTTCTGAAAATTTCAGGGAAGATGGTAAAGCAATACTACAAGGCCTCCATATCCCACCCACTAAAACCAGTCTGAGACAAAGCTTTGACTTGGTCTGTTTAACACTATGATCTTCAAGAACAATGAGCTTATTAAAAAATCAAAATGAATTTTAAAAAGTTAAATGCATCAGAATAAAGTAGTAACTACCAGAAAATATAGAAGCAATTACTGAAAGTGAACAAAAAAATGATGTAACACACAAACATACCCCGCAGACTAAATGAAGTTTACTCAGAAACAAACAAAAAAAGATTTTGTTAGTTTTAAAATCCCCTAGAGGGTACCCCCGGTACCTTCCTCAATGGGAAAGAATTCGCCTGCCAACGCAGGAGACAGAGGGCTTCGATCTCTGACTCAGAAAAATCCTGCACGCACGGACCAACTAAGCCCGCGCGCCCCAGCTGCTGAGCCTGTGCTCTCGAGCCTGGGAGCCACAGCTGCTGAGCCCACCTGCCGCAACCCCTGACGACTGCGTGCTCCAGAGCCTCTACTCCCGCGACAGGAGAAGCCACCGCAACGAGCCGCTCAGGCCCCGCAACTGGAGACCAGCCCCAGCTCACCGCAGCTAGGGAACAGCCCGCACAACGAAGACCCAGCACAGTCAGAATAAATAAATTAATTAAATTAAAGATAGGGGTGTTAAATAAAATAAAACCCTCTGGGACAACTCAGAGGATGACCAGAGGTAAGAAAGAATAATTTCAATGTTACATCAAGAGCAGCAAATAAGCAATGCTGAGGATAACTAGAAAATGAAATCCAAAGAATAAAAAATTTTAAAATGGTAACGTAAGAGAAGCTAACTGAGAAGTATGGAAACAGAACTTCTGAATAGTAACTTGTGGAGAAAAACAAAACCGATGAAAGCGCTGACGAATCGTGACTGCTTTATGCGCATCTCACTTGATTCTCACAGCAGTGCCAGAGGCAGAGAAACTGTCTTATCTGCGCACACGGCTCAGAGAAGTTCGGCACCTTGCCTAAGGCTGCTCAGCCGCACGTCACTAGATGTAGCAGCCTGTGGCGATTTACAGGGTGAGTCTCGGGTGTGCAGGTTTCTCCTGTCTCATCTCAGGGCAGCACGGCTGTTAGAGAAAGAGAAAACCTGGTGTGGTGTTGGCTTTAGTATGAAAAGAGGAGGCATCAGAATCCACAGAGTCCACAGATTCAAGCAGTAAACAGCAACACGCTTTTTGCTGCAATTCTGTCTGCACAGGGGGACATCTGACCAAAGTAATGGATATACTTGTTAAAAATTTGACAAAATAATAACTTATATACTTCAAGGCTGTACGACATGCCTGAAAAGTTAGGTTCAATTTATAACAAAAATTGGATATTTATCATTTTGAGTTGATTTACAAATATGTATCACGAGCCACAGAAAAATACTGCATTTTAAAATTACAGTATATATTCTTAAACCATTATGTTACACATATATCACATATACAATAACACAACCTTAAGCCACTTCAACTGTCTAAAACTAAACCTGTCTCTTTAAACTACTCCACTAGATTATTCAAGAGTAATTTTCTAACATGCAGCCTGAAAGGCTGGTGAAAAGAAAGCGTTAGTCGCTCAGTCGTGTCCTGCTCTGCGACCCCATGGACTGTAGCCCGTCAGGCTCCTCTGTCCTTGGGGTCCTCCAGCAAGAACTCTGGAGTGGGTTGCCATTTCCTTCTCCAGGGGATCTTCCTGACCCAAGGGCTGAACCCTGTTCTCCTGCGCTGCAGGCAGATTCTTTACCACCTGAGCCACGAGGCAGCCAAGAAGAAAGACAGAGTGGACTCCACTGGCCAGCGGAAGGAGAACGGGCCGCTACAGGAAACTGAGGGAGCCCGGTGCTGGAGGTCCTGAGCAAACAGCTGGGCCAGCAGAGGAGAGTGCTGCAGGCTGCAGTGTGCAATTTAGAATCTCAAGGAACAGAGGAAGAGAGGGGCAGGCCAAAGCTGATGGTGAGTGAGCAGCACACGGTGTGAGGCGGGCGGGCGGGCCTCAGACCCGAGCACTGTGCCACCTGTGACCCCCGGCGACCCAGAGGCCTCAGACCCGAGCACTGTGCCACCTGTGACCCCCGGCGACCCAGAGGCCTCAGCAGAGCTACTGCCCCATGCGCGTGAGCCGGCTGAGCCCGAGACGGCATCAAGGAGAGGGCCTGGACTCTAGCGTCTGATTTTCCAGCCGAGTCTGAACCTCAGGAAAGTGAAGGAGGCATACCCACGGGCATTCTTCAGGACAAACACAAGGATACTGAAAACACTAGTCCTTAACAAAAGGAAAAGGGGAGACCTGTTGGGGTTCTTGCAGCATTTCACTTCTGAGAAAGGGAAGGGTGAGTCCGACAGACATAAGGGATGGAAATACCTTCAGTGAAGTACAGAACTGATCTTCCTCCTCCAAGCGCTCTTCAATGCTTGTTCTGCAGAGAAAAACCTAATCCTTACAGATGAGGAAAGGCGGACGGAGAAAAAGTCAAGGCCGCAGCAGCCAGAGCCTGCCCTGGGCATGCACCACACTGTACTGGAGTGACTTGCTCACACTTCTGCCTCCCTCAGCAGACTGCGGGCTCCTTGAGGGTTCAGGAGTGAAGCCAGAATTAGAATTACAGAGATGGATTCCTGCTATTAGTCACAGGATGCTTCTGTTTGCCATGGCTGCGTAACAAACTAGCCCAGCCTTAGTGGCCTAAACAGCAGCAACGTCCTGTTTCTCACAATCCCATGGGTCGACTGCACAGCTCTGCTGCTGCTCCTGCCTGAACTGCGAGCTGCTGTGCTGGGCCCGGGTCAGCTGGGGACTGGGCTCAGGGAGGAAGGCCGGGCCTTCCTCTCCAGGTGGCCCTCCTCTCAGCGTGGCGGCAGCAGCCGAGAAGCGGGCCCGCTGCACGTGGCGCCTCTGCTTCCAGCCCGCCTGCTTATGCTCCCCTGACCGCTGCAGGCCACGCGGCCCAGCCCGGTAAGAATGGCATGGAGACAGACTCTACCACCTGACTGGAGAGACGAGCAGGCCCGCACTGCCAAGGGGCACAGACACGGAGAGGTGAGTCACTCAGGCGCTGTTTTGTGCCATTATTTCACATACGTTGTTTTTGCTGTTCTTCTCTCTGATAACTACTTTCATTGGTAGAATTTTTATTATAAACTGTCTTTATACCAATTACATCTAAAAATTTGATTATGTTTCTTAACTTGTAATGTGGGGGGAGGGGAAGTTACTGGGCTCTATTTCTTCTTCAGAATGGATCCAAAAGCATTTCAAGGCTTAAAGATTAGAATTATTACTGGCAGCAATTCCCATCATTTGAAGATCTTATGTTTCTTCACAAACATATACATCTTTTGAAGCAATTCATTAAACTAATTGAAGAAAGAATTCTGGGCACATTTTATAAAAGAAAAATCTAAGGCAGCTCTATCTCATTTGAAATGTTTTACGCAGAAGAATTCTCATCTCATTACACTGTATATTGTAGCATATAATGCTGGTGGTACAGACAGCCCTGCACCTGCCATCTGTCATCTCAGGCTGGAGCAAGCATCTTCTCTACTTAACACAGTAAGCAAGGTAGAGAAATCAGAGCAGGGCCTGCCTTCAGTTCAGTTCAGTCACTCAGTCGTGTCCAACTCTTTGCAACCCCATGAACTGCAGCACACCAGGCCTCCCTATCCATCACCAACTCCCAGAGTTCACTCAAACCCATGTCCATCGAGTCGGTGATGCCATCCAGCCATCCCATCCTCGGTCGTCCCCTTCCCCTTCTCCTGCCCCCATCCCTCCTAGCATCAGAGTCTTTTCCAATGTGTCAGCTCTTCGCATGAGGTGGCCAAAGTACTGGAGTTTCAGCTTCAGCATCAGTCCCTCCAATGAACACCCAGGACTGATCTCCTCTACAATGGATTGGTTGGATCTCCTTGCAGTCCAAGGGACTCTCAAGAGTCTTTCCCAGCACCACAGTTCAAAAGCATGAATTGTTTGGGGCTCAGCTTTCTTCACAGTCCAACTCTCACATCCATACACAACTACTGGAAAAACCATAGCCTTGACTAGATGGACCTTTGTTGGCAAAGTAATGTTGCCTTACCCCCTAAGAAATCTCTCTCCAGCCAGGACAAATCCTCTCCTGCCCTGCCACGGTCAGCTCCACCCCTGTTCATTCTACCACCCTCTCGGGACGTTGTACATACTCTGCACACCAGGCCAAAAACTTCCTGGCCTTCAGAGCACATCTTAAAATTTATCTCCTCTGTGAGCAAAGAAACATCAAAACAGGCTCCCCCACTTGTATCTTACCACCTACCTCATGTACCCAATATTCTTTACAGTTGGACTTTTAATTATACACAGAATGCTTCTTCAATATACGTGCTGGCCAATTTCACGTATCAACTTGAACAGGCCACAGTACGCAGATGTTTGGTCAATGACTCTTCGAGATGTTTTTGTGAAGGTATATTCATAGACATGATTAACATTTAAATCAAGAGACTTGGTGTAAAAGATATTACTCTCCATAACGTGTCATGTCCAACTCTGCGCGACCCCAGGGACTGTAGCCCGCCAAGCTCCTCTGTCCATGGGATTCTCCAGGCAGGAATAGTGGAGTGGGTTGCCATTCCCTTCTCCAGGGATCAAACCTGGGTCTCCTGCACTGCAGTCAGATTCTTTATTGTGTGAGCCCTAGGGAAGGGCCTATAATGTGGGTAGGACTCATCTCATCATATGAAGGCCCCTAGCCTCTCTTGGAAGAAGAGAGAATTTTGCCAGTAGACCTGTGGTCTCACATTTCAGATTCAACTCTTCTCTTAGTTCCCCAATCTGGCAGCCTCTACAATCACATGAGCCAACTTCTTAAAACCTATCAGTAAGAATCTTTCTCCATCCATCTGTCTTTTTATATACTACTGGTTCTGTTTCTTTGGCGAACCGTGAAACAAAGCACTATCTAGTTACAGATGATTCCTTACAGTGCAGAACCCCTGGCCTACCAGAAAGGCGGAACCCTCTCTGGACCACTACGTTCTTCTTCAGCACTCCCCGCAGTGTTCTATACAGAGCACGGGGGAAATATTCTGAAAATTTAACTGGTGTTTATGACTAAACCTTGAATCCTCCCAGTTTCCTAATCTTTCTGCCTTAATTACTGGGATCTGCATGATAATGTATTACAAAGCATAAGCTGAAAGAAAGAAAAGCAACCCTGGCCCCATTTCCCTCTGGGTAAATCCCAAGGGTGGTTAAAGTCTATTAAGAATTGGGAATTTTAATATTAATTTGTAAAGGCGGTACAACGTAGAAGTCTTCAGTTTACTGTTTGCTCTATGATCCTGAAACTCAGTTTTCTCCCTCTAGATATCACTTTTCAGTAGGAAGAAACTATAGTGAGAAAAACTTTTCAGTCAATCACCAAAGTAGTAACCCAGTGCAAGTTGCTCAGTCGTGTCTGACTCTTTGTGGACCCATGGTCTATACAGTCCATGGAATTCTCTGGGCCAGAACACTGGAGTGGGTAGCCTTTCCCTTCTCCAGGGGATATTCCCAACCCAGGGATCAAACCCAGATCTCTCTCATTGCTGGCGGATTCTTTACCAGCTCAGCCACAAGGGAAGCCGAAGTAACCCAAGATCTAATTTAAAAATAATATAAATGCAAACCAGGAAATGGTTATTTGCTTTTAAAGTCAGCTATCACTTCTCAGAGATTTTCACCTCATTATAAAACCCTTCTCTTTGGGAAGACACATAAAACATCTGAATCAAAAAAACAGACAAGCATGTATTTTCATACGGACAAGAAAGTCAGCATGACCCAAACACTGAAATAACTCAGCTAATCTTTTCTGAGCACCTATAAATTCTGTTTGCTAAACATCTCCTCTGCTCTGGACCCTCCAATAACTCTAATCTGTTGATTCAATCTGTGGTAAAGGATGAATAAATAGAACCAAGTATAATGGATAAGGTAAAAAAATTCAGAACTCTGCCCTTAACCGTTTAAATCTATATTCCACAAAAGATACTCTTTTTTTTTTAGTATAGGAAAAAAAATAACAAAATTTATGAAATTAGCCACAGTTCAGTAGTATTAATTACATTCACATTGTCAGGAAAAGATGTCCAAAACATTTTCAATTTCCAAAACTGAAATTCTATACCCTTTAAACAAAAGATGCAATAAATTCACCAAAGTTATGGTAGTAGCCATTTCATGATGCATGTAAATCGAATCATTTTTCTGTAAACCCTAACCTTACACAGTGCTGTACGCCAGCTAGGCCCCAATAAAACCTGATGAGAAAAAGAAACCAACAGCAAAAGAGATGCTTACTCTTAATACTTCCTACCCACTGCCTATTCTATTCTATACATGAAGTAAATTATTTTCACAATAAACTTTATGGACTACTAGCAGAATAACAGCAGATTAAAAAAATAATCGTTCAAGGAAATGGAAGAGGTCAGAAGCCATGACTATGAAGAGAAGATCCTGATGAACCCCTGTGTAGAGAGAGGACACAGCTGGAATACAGCTTCACGGCCACGCTGAACGCAAGAGAGGAGTCAGAAGAGGCAGGCCCACAGCTGAAGCACGTCACACGAGGCAGCGCCAACCACAGAAGCAGTGGTGCTCGGTGACTGTGCGGGACAGCTTTTACCGCTCCTCCGGCTGCCCCACAGCAAGGGTGGCAAGCCTGCTGGGAAGCAGACAGAGCCAGTCTAACAGGCGCACTGTGCCAAGCCTCATTCAACAGACTTTTAGCTGAATATGCCTTCAGGCCTACAAAATAATAACAATAACGACTTAACTATACATCTAGTAAAACAACCTACCACAGTGTAAGCGCTTAACAAAGTATCGCTGATATTTTTCTGCCTGTTACTATACTTTAAATGTAACTTTGGTGTTTCTATTTTAGAAAGATGAACCCTGATTAAATCACTAGCTTTGAAAATCACTTACATACATTTTCTTCCAAAGCCTGACTCCCAGCTGAGCCTGCACTGGGACGGCTCCAGGAAAGATAAGAGGGATTTTGCACATGACTGAGGTTATACGCAGGGTCAGTCCTGCTAAAGGCCAGTTTACAGAAGTCTGGGAACTCTCAAAGAGGTTGGGGGACAGGGGGGTGGGGTGCCATTCATTCTAAACCAAAGTCTAAGTTTAGTCCAAAGAAAGCCACAGAGCATGAGAACAGAATGTGGCTTGGAGAGCACGCTGCCTGTTGTGCACGCTGCTCTGCAGAAGACAAGGCAGTTATGAATACAGAGTTAACGGCCCTTCTCAGAAAGACTAGAGCAATGGGAGCTCAGGGGACAGGCAGCGCAGGAGGCAGCAGCTGTTAGCCACGAAGCTGGGGGGCTCGGGGCACACGGATACTGCAGACCTTCCACAGGCCTGGGGCGCGAGCACTGGACAGCTCCAGAGGTGTAAGGAGCGAAGGCAGAGTCAGAGCCCGGAGGGGGCAGGAAGCCCAACAAGAGATCATCAGAACCCCTTTCCACTCACAGTCACGAGAACAAAATGTGCCCGTGAGGAGGACTCAGGCCCTGGACTCTGAGAAGCGGACAGTGTTATCCATGACAAACGTGCACCCTGCCTCCTGAGAACTCCTATTCACATGGTCTCTTGAGAAACATATCTTCAACTAAGGTCCTCTGGACTCTCACAGATTAAATCTGAATAAGAAGAAAAGCTCACAATCAAAATTTACTTAAAATTGCTAACTAAAATACAACTTAAGAGATAATTTTATAAAATACAAATAGTTCCAGTTATATACTACTTACAGAAGACACATGATGAATAATAACACAAAGAGTTGAAAATAAAAGATTTTAAAATGTTAAATATTAACCATAAGAAAACAAGAATGGCTCTAACAACAGCAAATAAGCCTATGTTATCTGTTACTCACTGTAAGTGACAGCAAGTTCAGAAAACACGGTCTGAAAGAATGGAAACCTCAACTGAAAATGAAAATTATGAAACCGAACCAAACAAAAATCCTAGAACTGAAAAGAATGAAAACTTAATGGATGATCTTAACAGTAGTTTGGAGACGATGGAAAAGTTAGGAAACTGGAAAACAAACTAATATAAATTATCCAAGCTGAAAAAGATACGTATAATTGGAGATCAGATGGTGAAGAGAGTGAGCCTGGAGCAGAGAAAGTACTTGAAGGTCCCATAGCTGTAAACCTCCCAAAGTTGATCCAAAGACACTGACTTCTATCCTAAACCCAAGAAACCTGGTGAACCCTGCATTCAGTTCAGTTCAGTCACTCAGTCGTGTCCGACTCTGAGATGCCACAGACTGCAGCACACCAGGCTTGTCTGCCCATCACCAAACTCGAAGCTCACTCCAACTCATGTCCATTGAACTGGTGATGCCATCCAACCATCTCATCCTCTGTCGTCCCCCTCTCCTCCTGCCTCCAATCTTTCCCAGCATCAGGGTCTTTTCCAATGAGTCAGCTCTTCACATCAGGTGGCCAAAGTACTGCAATTTCAGCTTCAGCATCAGTCCTTCCAATGAATATTCAGGACTAATTTCCTTTAGGATGGACTGGTTGGATCTCCTTGCAGTCCAAGGGACTCTCAAGAGTCTTCTCCAAAACCACAATTCAAAAGCATCAATTCCTCGACACTCAGCCTTCTTTATAGTCCAATTCTCACATCCATACATGATTACTGGAAAAACCATAGCTTTGACTAGATGGACCTTTGTTGGCAAAGTAATGTCTCTGCTTTTTAATATACTGTCTAGGTTGGTCATAGCTTTTCTTCCAATGAGCAAGTATCTTTTAATTTCATGGCTTCAGTCACCATCTGCAGTGATTTTGGAGCCCAAGAAAATAACGTCTGTCACTGTTTCCATCGTTTCCCCATCTATTTGCCATGAAGTGACCAGATGCCATGATCTTCATTTTCTGAATGTTGAGCTTTAAGCCAACTTTTTCACTCTGCTCTTTCACTTTCATCAAGAGGCTCTTTAGTTCCTCTTCACTTTCAGCCATAAGGGTGGTGTCATCTGCATATCTGAGGTTATTGATATTTCTCCTGGCAATCTTGATTCCAGCTTGTACTTCTTCCAGCCCAGCATTTCTCATGATGTACTCTGCATATAAGTTAAATAAGCAGGGTGACAATATACAGCCTTGATGTACTCCTTTCCCGATTTGGAACCAGTCTATTTTCAGTTCTGTTACTTCCTGACCTGCATACAGATCTCTCAGGAGGCAGGTCAGGTGGTCTGGTATTCCCATCTCTTAAAGAATTTTCCACAGTTTGTGGTGATCCACACAGTTAAAGGTTTTGCCAATAAAACAGAAGTAGATATTTCTCTGGAACTCTCTTGCTTTTTTGATGACTCAATGGATGTTGGCAATTTCATCTCTGGTTCCTCTGCCTTTTCTAAAACCAGCTTGAATGTCAGAAAGTTCATGGTTCATGTATTGCTGAAGCCTGGCTTGGAGAATTTTGAGCATTACTTTACTAGCATGTGAGATGAGTGCAATTGTGTGGTAGTTTGAGCATTCTTTGGCATTGCCTTTCTTTGGGATTGGAATGAAAACTGACCTTTTCCAGTCCTGTGGCCACAGCTGAGTTTTCCAAATTTGCTAGTATATTGAGTGTAGCACTTTCACAGCATCATCTTTCAGAATTTGAAACAGCTCAACTGGAATTCCATCACCTCCTCTAGCTTTGTTCCTAGTGATGGTTTATAAGGCCCACTTGATTTCGCGTTCCAGGATGTCTGGGTGAGTGATCACACCATTGTGCTTATCTGGGTCGTGAAGATGTTTTTGTACAGTTCTTCTGTGTATTCTTGCCACCTCTTCTTAACACCTTCTGTTTCTGTTAGGTCCATACCATTTCTGTCCTTTATCGAGCCCATCTTTGCATGAAATGTTCCCTTGGAATCTCTAATTTTCTTGAAGAGATCTCTAGTCTTTCCCATTCTGTTGTTTTCCTCAATTTCTTTGCATTGATCACTGAGGAAGGCTTTCTTATTTCTCCTTGCTGTTCTTTGGAACTCTGCTATTCTTTGAAGAGCTCTTCTATTGTTTGCTATTCTTTGGATCAGTGGAGAAATAACTCCAGAAAGAATGAAGAGATGAGCCAAAGCAAAAACAACACCCAGTTGTGGATGTGACTGGTGATGCTATAAAGAGCAGTATTGCAAAGGAACCTGGAATGTTAGGTCCATGAATCAAGGCAAATTGGAAGTGGTCAAACAGGAGACGACAAGAGTGAATGTCACATTGTAGAAATCAGTGAACTAAAATGGACTGGAATGGGTGAATTTAACTCAGATGACCATTATATCTATTACTGTGGGCAAGAATCCTTTAAAAGAAATGGAGTAGCCATCATGGTCAACAAAAGATCCAGAAATGCAGCACTTGGATGCAATCTCAAAAATGACAGAATGATCTCGTTTGTTTCGAAGTCAAACCACTCAATATCACAGTAATCCAAATCTATGCCCCGACCAGTAACACTGAAGGAGCTGAAGTTGAACGGTTCTATGAAGACCTACAAGACCTTCTAGCACTAGCACCCAGAAAAGACGTCCTTTTCATGACAAGGGACTGGAGTGCGAAAGCAGGAAGTCAACAGACACCTGGAGTAAGAGGCAAATTTGGCCTTGGAATACAAAACAAAGTCAGGGCAAAGGCTAACAGAGTTTTGCCAAGAGAACACACTGGTCATAGCAAAGTCCCTCTTCCAACAACACAAGAGAAGACTCTACACATGGACATCACCAGATGGTCAATATCAAAATCAGACTGATTATGTTCTTTGCAGCCCAAGATGGAGAAGCTCTATACAGTCAGCAAAAACAAAACCGGGAGCTGATTGTAGCTCAGATCATGAACTCCTTATTACCAAATTCAGACTTAAATTGAAGAAAGTAGGGAAAACCGCCAGACCATTCAGGTATGATCTAAATCAAATCCCTTATGATTATACAGTGGAAGTGAGAAATAGATTCAAGGGATTAGACCTGATAGAGTGTCTGAAGAACCATGGACAGAGGATCATGACATTGTACAGGAGGCAGGGATCAAGACCATCCCCAAGAAAAATGCAAAAAGGCAAAATGGCTGTGTGAGTTGGCCTTACAAATAGCCGAGAAAAGAAGAGAAGCAAAAGGCAAAAGAGAAAAGGAAAGAACCCTACGTAGGATCAGTATAAACAGAACTGCATCTGAGCATCATAAACTGCTGGAAATCAAAACTAAAGAGAAAAATCTTGAAGCACCTAGAAAGAAATAGTAACAATGACAACAATAGCAATAACTACAGTATGAATTATCACTTTCTATCAGAAAAAAGCCAGAAAACAATGAAATGGTAAGCATAATGTTGAAAGAATTCCATATGCAGCAAAAATATCCTTCAAAAATCAAGCAAAATAAAGAAGTCCAGATGAACAAAAACTAAGGAAGTTTATTTCCAGCAAATGATCCCTGATCAAGACTAGAAGCTGCTAAAGGAAAAGAAGGGCAACACAGATGGAAATACGTGGATTAACAAAGTACTCTCTCTCATTTTCTCCTCTTAACGCAGGAAGTGTAACATGGAGGCTTACAATGTGGATTTATGTAAAATACATGAAAACAACAGCACGCGGAACACGACGAGAACGGGACTAGATTGCTGCAAAGTGCTTCTATTTTACAAGAATTGGTAAAGCATTAACTATGAGAGTAGGACAGACTGCAGTAAGTTGAGGATGAATGCTGCAATCGCAAATGCAACCACTAAAAGTAAGTTATTAAGTGGAACTATCAAACCAATCAGTAGAGTAAGGGAGCAAGAGAGAAACAGGAAAGGGAGGGGAGAAAGAGCTAAACCCGACTTGAGGCAGTTCTCACTGCGTACAGTTGTCTTCTATAAAGTTGGCAGGAACATGGAATTAGTGATCACAGAACCAGTGCTCCTAGGGGAAATCCAAGGTTAGGTTCCAGGGAGCCTCTGGTCACAACACTTCAGTCAAGCATCAATACGTAAGCTTGTCTCAGTTTGCTTGTGTTTGAAGACACCTTATTTAGCAAATATGTTTTGTCCATTCATTAACACTGAACTCGTGATCAATAGTATTTTAACTCCTGCCGGAGGAAGCTTGCCTAATAACAAGCCTATTTTCTCTGTAAGGCACGTTACAGTCTTCTTTACTTAGGAACACTAGGCAGCATCTCAGCACTATGCTTAGGGACAACTTTAAACAGTGCAATCATCAAAAAAAGAACCACAAAATGTGAAAATCATGGCACTGAGTAGGTCACAAAAAGGACAGTGTGAGAAAAGCAACGAGAAGGTGGAGCGTGACTTGTTCAACATCAGTTCAGAGCCTGAATGCCAGACGACTCGAAGCCTCCACTGCTCTGTGCGCGTCCGTGAGTGAGGCTGAGAGCACCGTCAGTACTGATCTGGGATCAGAGTTAAATTTTAGCGAGTAGGTTTATAGAGTCTATTCTATATTTGCAGATATAGAATATATGAATAAAGAGAATCAACGGTGTATCAGTAAGTACATTAAATATAAAGGGACTCCAATTAAAAGGTACAGACTGTCAGAATGGGGATAAAGAAAAACAAAAACCAAAAGATCAAGACCCAACCATACCCTGCAAGATATGCAGAGACACACCTGGGTCTCAAGTAGGGAGAATGGAAAAAGAGAAACACAACTTTCCACAACTGACACACGCTGAAATTCTAAAAACCGGAATAGCAATCCATCTGTTAAACAAATTAACTGGTTAGGCTACCCTTCTGCAAAAAGAGAACTCAAAGCTCAAATGGTTTCACTAGTGAATCCTATCAAACAATAAGGAAGAGAGTAATTCCCACCTCGTTTACATGCTTTGCATAAAACTAGCAGAAAAATCTAAACAAGAAAATTAAAAAAAAAAAACAACTACAAATCATTAACATAGTTCATGCTGCTGCTGCTGCTAAGCCACTTCAGTCGTGTCCGACTCTGTGAGACCCCACAGACGGCAGCCCACCAGGCGCCCCCGTCCCTGGGATTCTCCAGGCAAGAACACTGGAGTGGGTTGCCATTTCCTTCTCCAATGCAGGCTAGTTCATGAACCCAGATGAAAACATCCTTAGCAAACTACTGGAAAAATCAGCAACTTATAAAAATAATAATATCTCATGACCAAGTGGCGTTTATCCCAGGAGCATAAAGTCACATTAATAGCTGAAAGCCAGCGTCATGGCACAGAACACCTAACGCAACAAAAGCACTGAACAGAAGTCAACATCCAACAACCTCAGCAGAGAAACTTCCTTATCCATAGAAACCTACGGCAAATTCTACACTCAACAGTGAAACCCTGAGGCCCTTTCCACTTGACTGGCAACAAGGGAAGGATGCCCATTCTTACCACTGCTACTGAACAACAGACAGAAGGTCCTAGCCAGTGTAATATGGCAAGGAAAAGAAATATAAGGGCTAAAAATTGGAAAAGAAGGTATAAAACTGTTTCTTTTCACAGAGAACATAATTACTAACAAAGAAATTTCTAGGAAATCTAAATTAGTCTACCCAGATTAATCTAAGTCAATTTAGCAAGGCTGCAGGATGCAAGGTCATTCTACAAAATCCAAATATATTTCTACAGACTAACAACAAAATGAAAATGCAATTTTAAAATTTTATCTTAAAGAGGAGATTAATTATGAATCATCTTTACAAAAGACATGCATGTCTCATATACTGAAAACTAAAATACACTGATGAGAGAAATTAAATATCTAAGGGCATGGGGACACACACCTTGTTTGTAATCTGGAAAAGTCATTACTGTAAAGAGGTTGATTCTGCCCAGAATTCTGTTCATATTCCAAACAGATGTTTTTGCAGAAATTGGCCATTTGATTCTAAAACATACGGGAAAACGTGAAGGATGTAAAAGAGCGAAAACAGTCTTAAAAGAGAACAAGCTGGAGGACTTACACATCAAGACTTACTGTAAGGCCACAGTGATCGTCAGAGTATGGTCTTGGCCTAACGACAGACGAATCGATCAAACCAGAGAGTCCAGGAACAGACTCACACTGGCATTGTCAGCCAATTTTCACAAGAGGCACAAAAGCAATTCAACAGAAAATGGAAATCCTTTTCAACAAACAGTGCTGAAGCAACTGGATGTTCATATAGAAAAAATGATCAACCTTAACCCCTGACGTCATAAACCAAAAAAATCTGAGATGGATCCCAAATCTTTTTTACATTTTTGATGCATTTACTTTGAAGAATAAAATAGTCTTCTGATGTCAAAATTTATAAAGTACGTTTCATGCTCAGAATTTTACTTTTAACATGCTATTTTTCCAAGTCAGTTTCAAAGTATCAGGTTTTAATGAGACAGTAAACTGCCAAAGTTTTAGTTCAGTACACACAGCAATTCTTTTTCCCTTCTAGTCTTACTGAGGTATAATTAACATACAGCACTGTGTAAATTTAAGGTATACAGCATGATGATTTGACCTACATCATGAAACATTACCACAATAAGCTCAGTGGACATACACCGTCTCGCATAGATACAATATTAAAGAAAGAGAAAAATACATTTCCTCCCTGGTGATGAGGACTCTTAGGACTTAATCCCTTAACAACTTTCATATGTAACATATAGGAGTGTTAACTGCGTTTATCATGTTGTACAGGACATTCCTAAGTATCTTTTACATGAGTGTCTGTACCTTTCAACTACCTTCATCCAATTTCTCTCTCCACCCCCCATCTCGCCTCCAATAACAACAAATCTCATCTCTCTTTCTATAAGTTTGCTTGTTGTTGAAGGATAATTTACCTACAACACTATGTTGATTCCTGGTACACAACCCAGTGATTCAAAATTTCTATACATTTTTAAATGATCACCATGATAAGCATGTTATCATGTCACTATACAAAGATATTATACAATTACTGATTATATTCCCCACACTGTGTATTTCATACCTATGGATCATTTATTTTGTAACTGAAAGTTTGTACCTCTTAATTTTAACCTAAAGCCAAAACTGTGAAACTCCCAGAAATAAACACAGGAGAATATCTTTATACCTTGTGTATAAACAAGGTGCAAAAGTCTACAACAAATTCAATATAAGGAGGGGCACCAGAATGTCTTAATCAACACTGGGTAGTATCAATACGAGCTGACAGTTTTTAAAGTATGTAAGTAAAACCCACAAATGTATGTGTGCGTGTGTATGTGTATCCAGACACCCACACACATATCCCGGCTCTGTCCACAAAACAGGATCAGAAGCAATGACGCTAGCTGCATGCGCCAAGCACCCGGACCTATTCGCACCAGCAGGAGCAAGGCTCCCTGAAGGAGAGGTGACTTGAGGGCCGAGGCACACAGAATGGGCCCAGAGTAGCTTGTTGCACCAGAAAGCAAGAAATGTTCAAAGAATTATGGAGACATATAAAATAATCTAAGTAGGGAATTACAGGCCACTGAACAATAAAGTGCTATGTCACTCGGTTGCGTCCGACTCTTTGTGACCTCGTGCACTGGAACCCGTCAGGCTCCTCTGTCCATGAGGACTGTCCAGGTAAGAACACTGGAGTGGACCGCCATGCCCTCCTCCAGGGGACCTTCCCAACCCAAGGATCGAACCCACGTCTCCGGCATTGCAGGCAGATTCTTTACCATCTGAGCCACCAGGCAACACTCCTCCATCCATGGAATTTTCTAGGCAAGAGTACTGGAGTGGGTTGCCATTTCCTTCTCCAAGTAAATACAGAAGGAAGGAAGTATTTCATTACTGGATGCTAAAATCATCACTGGACGCAAACACATGTGGGTGAATGTTCAAAAAGGAACAGGATTCCCTGGTGGCTGAGTCGGTAAAAAATCTGCCTGCAATACCGGAGACCCAGGTTCGATTCCTGGGTCGGAAGGCCCTCTGGAGAAGGGAATGGCTACGCACTCCAGTGTTCTTGCCTAGAGAACCCCATGGACAGAGGAGCGTGGCAGGCTACAGTCCACAGAGGAGCAAAGAGTCAGACACCACTGAGGGACTAACACTTTCACTTTCTGATACTTAATAACTTCAAAGGAAAAATCTGTATCTTGGCAGTAGAGAAATCTGGAAAATAGTGACTTAATCACGTGTCCAAAGTCATCATCAATACTGGAACAAACTAGCATTGGGGGCTCTAAACGTCTTGTGCTGAGAACAATAAAATCACCTTCCTGTAATTCTGCCTACAACGTATACCCTGAATCTAACCAGGAGGAAATTTCAGAGAAACACAAATTGGCAAACATTCTGGAAGGAAAAAGAAAAAAGAAAAAAACTGGTCCATAGTCTTCAAAAAGGTCAAATGTCCAGAATGAAAAATTCAGGTTAAGGAACTACTCCAAATCAGAAGAGACTAAAGACACACGACAATCAAATTCAGTGTCATTCTGGACGGGACACTGAACAGGGGACTCCCGAACAGTAACGGGCATTACAGGGCCACCTGCCGGAAACGCCCTATGGAGCCTGAATTAGATACCAGCACCGCGCGGACTGGTAAACTCTCACATGGCGTGGACGTGACTGTCTCAGGCCTTAAGGAACACACGACTTAGACTCCAATGAATCAGAAAAAATGTATTCCTATACATGCATAGAAAGAGAGTGATAAAGCTAATGGGGTAAATTTCTAACAATTGGTAAACCTTAGTAAAGGATACATGGCAGTTCTTTGTACTCTTACACTTTTTCTCTAAATCTGAAATCATATCAAAATTAAAAGTCACACATAAAGCAAAAGCCACAACTGTAAAATCGGAAAAGTGTCTGGATAAACACGAAGGACAAATGCTCACTTCCCTCAATACATAAACAAATTGTATAAAGGAATCAGAAAAAGCAGTAACATCCCCAAAAGATTAATGGGAAAAAACATGTGCAGCCAATTCACAAAAGGAACTAACGTACTTTTAAAGGAAAAACAGTAACAAAAAGCCAACTTCACTAATAATTTAAACAGGCAAAGGAAGATAACAATGAGATGTTTTCCATCTGTCAAATCAGTTATTTTCTTTTTTAAAACACCCTACATTGGCAAGAATATCCTAAAACGGCCACTCAACGTCCTGCTCATGGGAATGTTAATTAGAACTTTCAGCAATACACTTCAGCAGTATAATCTAAGAATCTTAAAAATATCCATACCACTTCACCCAGTTCATGACACTATCCCAAGGAAGTCATCTGAACTGTGGATTCAAGTGTATGTCTGAAGTTATTCATCAGAGGATATTTCCAGTAGCAAAGTTCTTTAAAATAAGCTATACGTTAAGCAACAGGGAAGTGGCTAAATAAACGTAATCATAAAA
This sequence comes from Oryx dammah, assembly GCF_014754425.2. NCBI lineage: Eukaryota > Metazoa > Chordata > Mammalia > Artiodactyla > Bovidae > Oryx > Oryx dammah. Next base: position 16,133,594 of record NW_024070190.1, read on the forward strand.
TGCAATATGCAGTCCATAAAAGGTCTAAAAATGGGGAATGTCAGGCAATAAATGTTAAGAGAATAAAGCTTATAAAAACGGGCATTCAGGATGACTCCAATTAGGTAAAAAAAACAAATCAGTAGGGCCCAGGAAAAAGTGCTAATTATGAACACTGACTGTCTGAAAATTAATAAAACAAGGACTGCAAACACTTGTCCTAGTCTCAAGTTTATCTATCTTGCCCACCCCTTACCACCTGCCCCTACCCAAGACAGAGCCACCATTCCTTCCAAGGTGGTATTTTTGCAATTACCTGCTTCTGGCTCCCTCGCAGCACTCAGTATTTCTTGAGGGCATGGCACCATCCCCAGATGCACTCATTAAACATTTGCTGCTTAATATTTACAAATTCTCCCATCTCATTTCATACACATTAAAAAAAAAAAAAAAAGAACTGGCTTTATCCAGCTACTGAAGTCACCTCAAAAATGAAATCTAAATTGAATATGGAAGTTCACCAAGATGCAGCTTCTCTTTCCTTTGCTTCTTTCAAATAAAAACATTAAGGAGAAAAGCGCTTTCTCTCCACACTCCAGACTCGCAAGGCAGGCTTCAGGAAACAAAGAGACCCCACACACCTGATGAGAGCCGTGTGCCAGGCCCACCGGCGCCATCGTCATCTCAGGCTCCCATCAGAGAACATTTGTTTTTAAGTCTAATCATTAGCTGCCACCAAAAAACACACCCATCTGCACGGTGCAGCTCAGCCACTGCCCAGGGCCACACCTGACTCCAGCCCCACCCTATTCCCCACTGAATCCACCTCCACTTGGCAACTTTCCACCTAATTAGATGAGCAGAGCACAGTCAGGAGGAAGAGGCTGTGAGCAAGGCTGGCAACACGGAGAAACCAGATGGGAGGAGAATGACCACACCTGTGGCATGGGGCTGACCAAGAGGCATTCATCAGCCAGTGACCTTCAACCGAGGTGATTTTTGCCACGTGGGGGACTTCTGGCGAAGTCCTAGAGATATTTTTGGTTGCCCTAACTCTCGGGATGTTACTGGCATCCAGTGCGAAGAGGCCAAGAAAGCTGCTAACCATTCTAAAATGTACCGATAGTCCCCACAACAAATTATCCATACCCAAATGCCAGCAGTGCTAAGGTTGAGAAAACTGCCATAAATTGATTTATCCACCAATACAGCAGAATCTAAACCCAACTCAGCAGGAACAGGACACACAGTGGATAAAGGAGATTTGAGGCATTTTATGAAACGTAAATACTCACACACATGCACACAAAGCCTCCTCAGCCAGATGCTTAAGGCAGAGGAGAGAGTCATTCCCTTGGACCAAAATCCTACTGCAGGACTTGGGAACAAGAACATTACAATTTAATGAAAGTAATAAGAAAACCTCTTCTTCCTCAAGGGCTTGCTCTGCCACACGTCACGTACTTCTTCAAAGACAGCCTCACAGCAGACACTGTAAGAAGATAATACTATCAAAATTGCCCAGACTGGTAAACATCTCCAGAGAAGTTGGCAATGCACCCACATAGTTGATGACAAATTTAGCTGCCTATCTCAAGGACCTAAGAACCCAAACTCACAGTTCCCAGCTTAGCTTAAAGTGGCAAACATTCAAAGATCACCCAAAGAGAAGAAAATAACAGTGCTCCTTTCCCCACACAAATCATCAAAAACCACATAAGACTTTAGAGAAGCAACATCTTCAAAACTGAGAACAAAAAGTATTTAGTCTGCACTTCAACAACAACAAAACCTTGCAGATAAAAAGGAGTTTAGGATATAAAATGCCATTATTATAATTCAGTTAAGGTTAGTGACCTCTGTGGCATACTACAGTATCTTCTTTCTTGATTACTTTAACAATTTTATCATATCATGACTTCCACCCATGGGAGGCCAGAAAGTTAGAGAACTCATCCAGCACCATCCCTGGCTGAGACTTCAATAATTTTGACCTGACTCTGATACGTACATCATTTGCCAGTCTGACCTTGACTTTCGTCCCTGCAGGGTTACGAAGCATCCAGCACTTAAGGTGGCCCACTTCAATGTTGGACAGGAGTATTAACAAACGTTAGAAGTGTGTCCATTACCCTGAGACAAGAGCGGCCCTCCTTCCATCCACAGGCATTAGTTTTGCCCTCAATTAATATTGCGAGACGGAGAAGGCAATGGCACCCCACTCCAGCACTCTTGCCTGGAAAATCCCATGGACGGAGGAGCCTGGTGGGCTGCAGTCCATGGGGTCGCTAAGAGTTGGACACGACTGAGAGACTTCACTCTCACTTTTCACTTTCATGCACTGGAGAAGGAAATGGCAACCCACTCCAGTGTTCTCGCCTGGAGAATCCCAGGGACGGGGGAACCTGGTGGGCTGCTGTCTATGGGGTCGCACAGAGTTGGACACGACTGAAGTGACTTAGCAGCAGCAGCAGCAGCAGCAGCAGCAGCAGCAGTATTGCAAGAACAAACTTAATTACTTTCAATACATTCGTACTTAAAAGTTTCTGTAAAATTATCTCGTCCTCCTCACCCCAAACCCTTTTCTTCTCCAGGGTGTAAAATGTACTCTCCTCATGAACTCAGTTATGATTCACTGAGACAAAAATAAAACCCCAGAATGGAAGAAACAGAAGGAATATTAAAGATCAACTAGTTCAAACTCAATCCTACTTTTATAAATGAGTAAAATAAAACAGAAAAGGATGAAGCAAGGCTGCTTGCCAAAAGCCAGGCAGCTATACAGGAAAGCTTGGAGTGGAACTCAGGTTTCCTAACTCTTAAGTCTAATCTCCACAGAACTGTATCAAGTTGTATTAGATGCTATTACTAGTAGAATGGACATTTTTTAAAGTTTTATGATAAAATAGAAAAATATTTTCAGTTTTCACAGGTGCCGTCACTCAGTCGTGTCCGACTCTTTGTGACCCCATGGACTGTACCCTACCAGGCTCCTCCGTCCATGGGATTTTCCAGGCAACAGTACTGGAGTGGGGTGCCAGTGCCTTCTCCAGGGGATCTTCCCGACTCAGGGATCGAACCCAGGTCTCCTGCATTGCAAGCAGATGCTTTACCCTCTAAGCCACCAGGGAAGCCCTCAGTTTTCACAAGTTCAAAACAAATCACATCATCACAATCACCTTATGAACTAGTGTAACTGTGATCATTCATACTTTAGGGATGGAAGAAACCCAGCTCCAAGGTCTCCAGTAAGCACTGAAGCTGGCTCTAGAAGCCAAATTCTTAAGCCACTATGCAACCCAGGTAAGCACTGGAACATTGCTAACACTATCACAGCTGAATTAACAAACTTAAGACTTCCTGTGAGTCTTTAAAATGTTAACACTTTGATATAATCTAATCTAAAAGATACCATTCCTAAAAAAATACTTAAATTATTTTTTAACAAGTCAAGATAAATTTAAAGATTTACAGTTTATAGCCTCCTGGCATAAAATGAAAGGTCATTTTTAACTTAAAAAATTAGGTTATAGTATTACAGTATCATCTTCTACATCAACTACCCTAAAGAAATTCACCAAGAAGCAAACTAATCTTTTGGGGGAGTAACACAGAAGGAACTCATTTATCACAGGGAACTTTTTGAGAAACCCCAGGCAAGCAAAGCTTCATGCTCTCAATTATTTCCCAGAGGCTCTTCCACATAAGATGTGTGCCATGAATAATATATAAGCACTAAGCAAATAATAATTCAATCTGCCTAATTCACACAAATGTAATAAAATATTAAGAAGTAATAAAGGTGTGGACTGACTGAATACTTAGGTTAAGTTCCTTTCCAGCAAGATCCTATTAAAATAATAAAAGGATTTTCTTAAAAAGAAGCAGCTTACACTTCTCAGAAGTTAGAGTAAATGTACTTTTCCAGTAAGGACAAGTAAAGGCTCTGCATATTTTAGATAATACAAATAGAAGACTTTCAACGGCAGAAAGAAGGCAGACTAGCTAGGGATCTCAGGAGTCAAGGAATGACGTCGTTAAGTCTCCTGAGTTTTCTTTTTGCCTCATATAATCCAAAAGTGGAGGCAAAGAATTGGCAAATCCAGAACCATCAGGAAGTGAACACAAGCTCCAAGAGAAGCTTGCTGTTCCTAAGCAGAGGAGTGGAAAGCGTCAGCCTGGAAAGTAAGAAGCAACAATTGCCGATTCCAGACAGATGTGTGCTCATGTTCCGCTACGCTCGGTTACTCCAGTCATATCCGACTCTCTGGGACCCTATGGACTGTAGCCCACCAGGCTCCTCTGTCCATGGAATTTTCCTGGCCAAAATACTGGAGTGAGATGGCATGCCCTCTGCCAGGGGCTCTTCCTGACCCAGGGATCAAACGTGCGTCTCCTGTGTCTCCTGCACGAAAGGTAAATTCTCTATCACTGAGCCACAACAGCACAGGGAAAAAACCTGTGGTCACACCCCTACCCATGCCAGCAAAGATCAAGGGTAGATAAGACATCTTCTCTCACCAAGATATAACCAAGCATCCCAACATCCTCATCAGGGTGGTGTCAAGAGGAGGTTGGGTAAGTAGCTGGAACTTTCTTCCTTACCACTGCTGTGTCTTGGTTTAAAAAAAAAAGGTGTGTGTGGGGGGGGGGCTCAGCAAAGATATAAAGAAGAGCCAAAAGGAAATTTCAGAACTGAAAAATACAATTACCAAAATACAAAAACCAAGAGATGGGTTCAGCAGAATGGTGTAGAAAGAAAAAAGCAGAAGATAGACAAATAAAACTACCCAATCTGAATGACAAAGAGAAAAATAAGCTGCAAAAGGAAATGACCAGAGCCTCAGGGACCTGTGGGCCTATAATCAAGAGTCAACATTCATGTCACTGGAGAGAAATGAGCGGAAAAGTACTGAAATAATGGCTGAAAATATCCAAATTCGGTAAAAGACATTTACAGACTCAAGTCTGAGCAAACAGGATAAACTCAAAGAATTCCTCGGTAAAACATGTTAACAGTTAAACTTCTGAACACTAAAGGATAACAAGCCTTGAAAGCAATGAGACAGAAATCACACCTTACCTATAGGGGAAAAATTATTTAAGTAGCAGCATATATTTCATCAGAATATAGAGAGGTCAGAAAGACACAACAGTTTTCAAGTACTGAAAGAAAAGAACTGTCAACTCAGAGTCCAATATCCAATAAAAATATCCTTCAAAGAGAAAGAGGAAATCAAGACATTTGAGATAAAAGTAAACTAAGAGACAGCATCACCAGCAGATGTACTCCCAAAGGATGAAATGGCTAAAGGAAGTTCTCTGAACAGAAAGAAAAACCCTTAAGGTATTAGCAAACAGAATTCAGTAAATACAAAAAGAATTATAAACCATGAGCAAGTGAGGCTTATCCCAAGGATACAAGATTCTTTTTCAATTTTTGAAAATTAATCAGGAAAAGGGATAAGCTGGGAGTTTGGGGCTTATATATACACACACACATAAAATAAGTAACAAATAAGGACCTACTATATATCACACAGAACTGTGCTCAACAGTCTGTAAGGACCTGGATGGGGAAATCTTTCAAAAGACTGGATATATGTTATATGCTATGTAACTGATTCACTTTGCTATACAGAGTGAATCAGTTATACAGAAAGTACACACAAGCAGAAAGTAACACAACACTGTAAATTAACTGTACTTCAATAAAAAATATTTTTTAATTAATCAGTGCAATCTACAGCGTTAAGAGGCTACTGAGTAAAATCATAGGATGATACCAATGAACAAAGAAAAAGCGTATGACAGAATTCAACATCAATTCATAATTTTTTAAAAAAAATCTCAGAAAAATAGGAATAAAAAAGAACATAATTTGAAAAAGAGCATCTATAAAAAAAAAAAAAACACTTACAACTAACACTACACTTAATGATGAGAAAATCACTGCTCTGCCCCTAAGATTGGGGAAAAGGCATCTCTTATTTAATATAGTGCTAGAAGTTCTAGCCAATGCAGTAGAGCAAGAAAAGGAATAAAAGGCACACAGATTAGAAAGAAACAAATACAACTGCACCTATTTTCAGATTACACAGAACATCCCCAAGGAAACTACCAAAAAAAAAAAAAAAAACCTCCCAGAATAACAAAATTCAGCAAAGTTGCAGGATGCAAAATAAACATACAAAAATCAGCTGCACTTCTGAACACTAGCAATGAAAATGAGGACGTGGAAATTAAAACACAACATCATTCACAATCGTGAAAAAATGGCATATTAGGTGTAAATGTAAGAAAGACCTATGCTGGAAACTATAAAATGGTTGTGAGAGAAATTAGAGGACTAATAAAAAGTAATAAATAATTGTGTTCACGGACAAGACTCAACAAAGTGATAATGTCTATTATTCCCTAATGAATACACTACCTCAAGAAGATTCCTGTTAAATTCTTTTAAAGACTTTTGTAGACACAGACACATTTTTAAATGTATATGGAAAGACAAAAGCTAACCATCTTTGAAAGATAATAGAACGGGAGAAATCAGTCTACTGAATTCAAGACAAGGTCTGTATAGTCAAAGTTATGGTTTTTCCAGCAGTAATGTACAGACGTAAGAGCTGGAGCTTTTGGACTCTGTGGGAGAGGGCGAGGGTGGGATGATTTGGGAGAACGGCATTGAAACACGTATAATATCATATATGAAATGAATCGCCAGTCCAGGTTCGATGCATGATACTGGATGCTTGGGGCTGGTGCACTGAGACGACCCAGAGGGCTGGTACCGGGAGGGAGGAGGGAGCGGGGTTCAGGATGGGGAACGCGTGTATACCTGTGGCAGATTCCTGCTGATGTATGGCAAAACCAATACAATATTGTAATTAACCTCCAATTAAATAAATTTATATTTAAAAAAAGATCTACAGATGTAAAGTAAGCGTATGAAAAGATGTTAAATATCATATGTCATTAAGGAATTTCAAATAAACATGAAATATCTCTTCATTTATTTTTTTTTAAAAAAAGGAAGACTGAGTGCCAAGGAACTGATGCTTTCAAACTGTGGTCCCGAGAGTCCCCCGGGCAGCAAGGAGACCCAACTCTTCAAGGAAATCAACCCTGAATATTCACTGGAAAGACTGATGCTGAAGCTGAAGCTCCAATACTCTGGCCACCTGATGCGAAGAATTGACTCACAGGAAAGATTTCCCTTTCCCTCGATGCTGGCAAAGACTGAGGGCAGGAGAAAAAGTGGGTAAGAGAGGCTGAGAGGACTGGGTAATGTCACTGACTCAATGGACGTGAGTGTGAACAAATTGCAAGAGATGGTGAAAGACAGGGAACCCAGGAATGCTGCAGCCCACAGGGTCACAAAAAGTAGGACACAACTTAGCTCCTGAACGACGACACAGAGTGACCGTAACCAAGGCTGTGTGGCACCAGCAGAGAGACAGACACACAGTCCAACGGAGCAGAGCAGACAACACACGAGCAGACCCACACAAGTATGCCCAGATGATGTTTGATTAAGCAATTCAATGACAGAAAAATAACTTTTCAACAAATAGTGCCAGAGCAATAAGGGAAAAAAAGTGAACCTCAAGTGAAGTTTCAACCCCTTAACTGAGACAGTTCATTCACTTACACGTGCAACCTGAGACCATAAAGCTTCTAGGGAGAAAAAAGCATTTTAAAAAATCTTTAGGATTCAGGGCTAGACAGTTATTAAACTTGACACCAAAGACATGACTCCCAACTGGAAAAATTTATAAATTGAACTTCAAAGGGTGAAAAGGTAAGCCACAGAGTCAGAGAAAATATTTGCAAATCACTGACAAAGGACTGCTCCTGCTGCTAAGTCGCTTCAGTCGTGTCCGACTCTGTGCCACCCCATAGACGGCAGCCCACCAGGCTCCCCGGTCCCTGGGATTCTCCAGGCAAGAACACTGGAGTGGGTTGCCATTTCCTTCTCCAGTGCATGAAAATGAAAAGTGAAAGTGAAAGTGAAGTCGCTCAGTCGTGTCCGACTCTTAGTCCTTTATTGTATATAAAGGACTCTCAAAACTTAACAACAAAAATCCAATTAGTAAATGGGCAAAAGACAGGAAGAGACTTTCACTGAGAGCATAGACAGGTGACAAACAAACACAGCAAAGTATGTTCAATCTTACTAGCCACTGTCGCCGTGCAGCCACTCAGTGATGGCCAACGCTGCGATTAGGGAAAAGCAACTGAGAGCCACGATGAAGCAGCATTACACACCTACCAGAATGACTAAAGTAAGCGGTGCCAAGACCAAAATGTGGGCAAGGAGAAGCTGACTCATCCTTTCAGCACCGGCAGGAATGTAAAACGGCACATTCTCTCTGGAAAACACTTGGGCAACTTCTTACAGCGAACCAGGTGAATATCACACGGCCCAGCTACTGCACTCCAGGACTTTTATGCCAGAGAAATGAACTAATATGATTACAGGGAAACCTGCACGCAAATGCTAGCAACAGCTTTATCCAACTCGATGCTCTTCAGCAGGGGAAGGATTCAACAAGCTATGGCGCGTTCATATCACAGAACACTACTTGGAAATAGAAAAGGAATAAAAAAGAACTATTTGGACACGAGACAACCACGATCCGTCTCCAGAGGATTATGCCGAGTGATAAAAGCCTACCTGAAAAGGCCACATAATGTATAAATCCCCTTCACAGAATATCCTTGCAAAGACAAAATGCAGAAGTGGGAGCAGAGATTCAAGGCTGCCAGAGACTAAGAGGCAGCGGGCGCAGGGGAAGCTACAGAGAATGACATAAAGGGGCCTTGTGATGACAGGCACAGTCTGCGTCTGAACTCCACACATCTCAGTGTCCCGGTCGTGATACTGTACTAAAATTTTCCAAGCCCTTAACTTCTGGGAAAACTGGATCTCTTAAACAGGATCTCTCTACTTTATTTCTTACAATTGCATATCAACCTACATTTATCTCAAAATGAAAAATTAACATTTTTAAAAAGAAAAAAAAAGGACAAATCACAAGGCCACAAATGAGGGAAGAGAGCATTCAAGCAGATGAAAATTATTTCAACTGTTCTTTAAAGACAGAAAATATGGGAATAGTAATTAAATTAGCAAGATGGAGAAAGCCATAATAAAAAGTATATGAAATGATAGATACATAATGAGCTAATTTATCTATAAGATGCCAAAGAGCTTGTGCCTCAGGTTATGAGTAGTAGTAAAATACTGGCTAAAAATAAAGATAAAAAAACAACTGGTACTTTGGCCACCTCCCCTAAAGAAACTGCTACCAGAAGTGGGGTACTATCATAACGAAAACCTGAAGAAGCTGCATTTTCTTAGTCACCATTCTGTGGGCAGTGATAAGCTTCATGATAGAAAATGAAAAGATGATGGTCCACTTTCAGTGACTGAAAAGATAGTTACAGAATCTGTTGACGCAGATCACACACGTGATGACTTTAAAACTGTCTGGGGAACAACTGGAAAATGAAACTTTATTTTCCGTTGGCTATTATTTACTATTGGCTGTTGCTCGCAAAAACCAAAAATATGTTTGGCTACTGGTACTCTGAATCAACCAGAAATATCTTTACTGCTGACATGGAGAAAGTTTTAGTGGTCTGTATAGAAGATCAAACCAGTCACATTTTCTTAAGCCAAAGCCTAATCCAGATAATTAATGAGGCTGCTACAGTAACAGAGATTTTCAATGGAGATGAAACAGCATCATATTGGAAGAAGATGCTGTCCAAAACCTTCACAGCTAGAAGGAAGTCAACGCCTGGTTTCAAAACGCCAAAGGACAGACTCATTCTCATTAGGGACTACGGCAGCTGGTTACTTTAAGTGAAAGCCAACGCTCAACTATGAGAATCCCACGGTCTCTAAGAATTGTGCTACGTCTCCTCTGCCTGCGCTATGAATGGAACAGCAAAGCCCGGGCGGCAGCACATCGCTTCACGACATGTCACTACAGATTTCAAGCCCACGATGAGGCCCAGTGTCCAGGAAAAGAGGCCCCTTTCGGAATTACCGCTCACTGGCAACACAGCTGGCTGCACAGGAGCACTGGGGGGACACACTGTGAGGAGACCCCCTATCGCTGTTTCCACGACCATTAGCACGTCCATTCTGCAGCTCACAGATTAAGGAGCCACTCTGACTTTCACGTCTCATTACTTAAGAAACACATCTCAGAAGGCGACAGCAGCCATAGACAGTGATCCTTTGCTACATCTGGGCAAAACTGAAACCCTTCTACAAAGGATCTCATCACTCCAGACATCACGAGAAACAGTCATGATTCATGGGAAGAATTAAGGGGCCTTTGGAAGCTGATCTACTTTATCAAAATTAAGGGAAGCTTGGAAGTTGACAGGGCTTTCCCAGGTGACCCTAGCGGTGGAGAACCAACCCTCCGGCGCAGGAGACACAGAGACGGGGGTCCGATCCACAGGCCAGGAAGAGCCCCTGGAGAAGGAGACGGCAGCGCACTCCAGAGTTCCTGCCTGGGAGATCCCACGGACAGAGGAGCCTGGAAGGCGACAGTCCACACAGTGCACAGAGTCAGGCGGGACTGGAGTGACTGAGCACGCACGCGTGACTCGGCTTTCCCGAAGAGCTCCTTTCACGGGTGAGCAGAGAGAGTGGCATCTTGAGATGGAATCTACTCCTGGTGAAGATGAAGCTGAACTGCTGAAATGACGACGAAGGATTCAGAATGTTACGTACACTCAGCTGACAAAGCAGAGGCAAAGGGTTAAGAGGATGGGCTCCAATTTCGGCAGGTGTTCTCCTGTGGATGAAACATTATCAAACCGCACTGCACGCTACAGAGAAATGGCTCGTGGAAGGAAGAGCCGGTCGGAGCAGCAAGCTTCACCGCTGTCTTATCTTAAGGAACTGCACAGCCAGCCCAGCCTTCACAGGTGCCTCCGTCCATGTCAGCTGCAGCCATCAGCATCAAGGCAAGACCCTCCACCACAGAGATCACTGTGCCTCACGGGGGGCTCAGACGGTGGTGAGCACATGTTAGCAACAGGTTATTTTCAAATTAAGGTATGTAAATTGTTTTTAGACATAGTATTATGAGTATGCTCTTGTATACTTACCAGATTACAGTATAGCATAAACATAACCTTTATGTGCTTTGGGAAACCAAAAAAAAAAAAAAAGTGATTTGCTTTATCTCAACGTTTCCTTTATTGCCTTGGTCTAGAACCGAGCCCACAGTATGTCCAAGGTGTGCCCATACTTTGAACTGAGAATGAAAGGGTTTGGGGACTGGAATGGACAACTGAAGAAACGTCAGTGCTACTTTCCACTACACTGGTCCCTGTTCCTGGCAAATCAGAAGACTGCATTTGCCAGTCTCACTTGCAATTATGTCAGAGTCAACGTGACTGATTTCTGACAAATATAATATGGGAAGAGGAACACGAGCCACTTCCCGACCTGGCCTTTAAGAACATTCACTGAGCTCCCCCAGCTCTCTTCCACTGCCATCCCCAAAGTCAGGCGGCGCGGCTGCAGAGGGAGGGGCTCCATCCAACCGGCCTCAGACTTTGCATCACAAAGATGTTTGCTGCTACTGTCGCTGTTACCATAGCACAGGCCAGCACTTTCAAAACCGTTGCTACCCAGAGAGATGTTGTGGGGAGGGGGGTGGGAGGGGGGTTCATGTTTGGGAACGCATGTACACCTGTGGTGGATTCATGTCAATCTATGCCAAAACCAATACAGAATTGTAAAGTAAAAATTAAAAATAAATAAATAAATTAAAAAAAAAAAAAAAACCGTTGCTGCAAGTACGTCGTCTTGTTCTGATGCAGGTCCAGGGTGTGGCCTGAGATCCTACATCTTGAACAAGCACAGAGATGATACCAATGCAGACAGTCTATGGAACACTCTGTGAGGAGCAAGAGCCTTCAGCTACCAAGATGAATACACAAGGGGAGGACAGATGATTCTCTGGAGAAACTGAATGACCCCAAGCAAAGGCCTCCCACAGGCACTGAGCAGTAAGGCCAGAGAATTCAGACTCACGTTCAAGCAAGACAGTGAAAGGCTTCAGGAGGAAGACCACCCAGAAGAGGGGAGAGGCTGACAGGGAAGGCGATACTGTAGACGACGCGATCCAGCATCTGTCAGAAGGGAGAATCCGTCTGTGAGAAGGTGCATGGAAAGACGAGGTATGGGAAAAAGTGAGGTGATAACTCTACTTTGCCAACAAAAGTCCGTCTAGTCAAAGCTATTTTTTCCCGTACTCATGTATGGTTGTGAGAGCTGGACTATAAAGAAAGCTGAGCGCTGAAGAACTGATGCTTTTGAACTGTGGTGTTGGAGAAGACTCCTGAGAGTCCCTTGGGCTGCAAGGAGATCCAACCAGTCCATCCTAAAGGAGATCAGTCCTGAATATTCACTGGAAGGACTGATGCTGAAGCTGAAACTCCAATACTTTGGCCACCTGATGTGAAGAGCTGACTCACTGGAAAAGACCCTGATGGTGGGAAAGGTTGAAGGGAGGAGGAGAAGCGGACGGCAGAGGATGAGATGGGTGGATGGCATCACTGACTCAATGGACATGGGTTTGAGCAACTTCTGGGAGTTGGTGATGGACAGAGAAGCCTGGCCTGCTGCAGTCCATGGGGTCTCAAAGAGTCGGACACGACTGAGCGACTGAACTGAGCTGAAGAAAAGAAATGCAGTCACAGACTACAGTTAAAAAAGAGCTGTCAGTGACTAAATACTAACTGGAGAAGGTGATGGCAGCCCACTCCAGCACTCCTGCCTGGAGAATCGCAGGGACGGAGGAGCCTGGTAGGCTGCAGTCCATGGGGTCACAAAGAGTCAGACACGACTGAGCGACTTCACTTTTACTTTTCACTTTCATGCACTGGAGAAGGAAATGGCAACCCACTCCAGTGTTCTTGCCTGGAGAATCCCAGGGTGGGCTGCTGCCTATGGGGTCGCACAGAGTCGGACACGACTGAAGCAACTCAGCAGCAGCAGCAGCAAATACTAATTATTGATTTCAATAAAAACAGGACTGTAACGATAACTGAAATGGAGAAAAGGTAAGTGAGGAGACACCCACATTCTCAGAACAGGACAGCAATGCATAACATCTAAAGTTGATAAATCATTAACAGTGAGACAGGCATTAAGTTATGGAATACGGAGGTAACCACCATAACAACAAGAAAACAAAAGGTGCCTCTGTTTTTCATTACAAGCATTTATGCTTACTATTTTTAAACAATATCCAAGTATTACTGTGATAAAAATTTAAACATTAATTTTAAAATACAGAAAAATAAAGAGATTGGCAATAGATAGTATGGGTAAAAAAAAATGGGGAAAAAAATCAACATTATCAGGGGAAATGCAGATGAAATAAAAACTAAGACAACCACCACTACTCAATTTAAATACCCTTAACCAGACAATCCCACTTGTACCATTCTATACCACAAGAACACACCCACAAATGTTCAAAGACATTTACACAAGAATGGTCAGTGCAATATTGTTAAAAACGAGAAAAATCAGAGCATACTAAATAGTCACTAATTATAGGGGAAGAGTTTTATTAATTACGAATAAATGTACCCAACCTGGGGGCTTCCGAGGTGGCGCTCAGAAAAAACCCACCTGCCGATGCAGGAGACATGAGAGAAGAGGGCTCCATCCCTGGGCGGGGAAGACCCCCTGCAGGAGGGCATGGCACCCCACTCCAGTATTCTTGCCTGGAGAATCCCAGGCACAGAGGAGCCTGGAGGGCTGCAGTCCATGGGTCACACAGTGCCGGACGTGACTGAAGCGACTCAGCGTGCACTCACGCACCCAACTTGATTCCAGCCTTCTAAGACAAGAAGCAGACAACCCCAGCAAGCCAGACTCACTTCTGACCTACAGAACTATGAGATGAAAACATGTCTTGGTTTAAGCCTCTAAAGTCTGTGGTAATTCATTAGAGTTCAATAAAAAACAAATACTTCTAGAAAGGCTGAAGAAATCTATTACCCTACAACCCAGCCCCTCTGGTTAGAAGTAATTACATATTTAGAGAAAGTCTTGTCCATGTGCACCAGAAGACACACACAAAATGCTCACAACAACAACAACAAAACCCAACAGCCTATCAAAAGTATAAAGGTAAAATGGTGGAATATTCATTCAAAATAATGCAATACAACAGTGAAACATCAATGAGCCACAACCACACATGAAAATACAGATGTCAAGTCATATTGTGCAGGATAAGAAAGCAAGTGACGGAAGTGTACACCCAGCATAATTCTAGTGAGTAAGTTCAACAGGGCTTGGAGAAACAACAAAGCTTAGAGAGGTGGTAAAACTACCTTAAAAAAAGAAATAATAAACACAGATCTTAAGAGTAGCAGTCATGTCTGTGGGGAGGTAAGAGGATGGAGTGAAGGGGAGACCAAGGGATATTGAAGGTAACGTAAGGTTTTGGTCTTAACTGGTACTGAGTACAGAGTAATAGTGTTTAAATTCTAAAACACAGTTGAGAATTATTACAATATTTATTCAGTATTTAGAGGACAAAATCATCCAGGAATAAAATATTTACAGGACAAAAAAAATCCTTCTTTTGTCAAGATAAGTTCATTGAAAAAATAACTCAAATAATATATAAAAGTCCAATCATTTTTTAAATCACCTAAAAATCCACCATCAAGACACAACTGGTGACAACCTGAACATGCTTCGGGGCATTTCATGTACACATGTTTACACATTAAAGTATTTTAAATAAAATCATTATATACACACAAATATATTTGCTTATTCTATAAATGCTGTTTAGACCCTGCTTTTTAAAAATCAAGTGTATTAAATTACACTTTACATGAAATGAACCCTTATTAAGTGTTGGAAAAGCTCGGACAAAAGTGTACGTAGTATAACAACGATCCAATCAAAATTCAGACAAAACATTTCCATTACCACGAAAAGTTCTTTCCTGCGCCTCTGCAGTCAATTCCCTCACCTCTGATTGCAAGCAATCATTAACCTGCTTTATTATAGATTAGTTTTGCTGGCTTAGGACCAACGTGAATGGAATTATAGAGTATGCATTCTTTTGCGTGGGGCTTTTGTTCAGCATAAAATTTATACTATCGATAGTTCCCTTTATACTGCTGAGTAATACTTTATTTGTATATTCATTAATAGACATTTGGCACATTTCCAGTTTTGATCTCTAAACACTGAGGTGTAAGTCATTGTGATATTGAGTTTTTACTTTATAATCAGGGATAGAATTGCTGGACCGCGGAATCCATGTAACTTGAACAGGAAACTGCCCCTGCTGCTGCTGCTAAGTCGCTTCAGTCGTGTCTAACTCTGTGCGACCCCACAGACGGCAGCCCACCAGGCTCCCCCGTCCCTGGGATTCTCCAGGCAAGGACGCTGGAGTGGGTTGCCATCTCCTTCTCCAATGCATGAAAGGAAAAGTCAAAGGGAAGTCGCTCGGTCGTGTCCGACTCCCAGCGACCCCGTGAACTGCAGCCCACCAGGCTCCACCGTGCAGGCAAGAGTACTGGAGTGGGGTGCCACTGCCTTCTCCGAAAACTGCCACACTGTCATTCAAAGTTTCTGCATCATTACACACTCCTACTAGCAATGTATGCAAGTTTTAGTTGCCTGGCACCCTGACCAACACTTGCTATTGTCAGTCTTACAGACTTTAGCCACTCCTGTCGGCAGACAGCTGTTCACTTCTATTTGCATTGCCGTAAGTGACTAGATACGTTGGGAATTTTTAAAGTGCCTATCAAAAAATTTAAATGTCTTCTTCCGTGAAGGGTCTGTCCAAATCTTTTACCAGTGTTGTGATTTGGGCATTGTCTGCCTTATTGTTGATTAGCCACTGAGTCACGTCCAGCTCTTTTGCAACCCCATGGACTGTAATCTGCCGGGATCCTCTGTCTATAGGATTTTCCAGGCAACAATACTGGAGTGCATTGCCACTTCCTTCTCCCGGGGAATCTTTCCAAACGAGGGATCAAACCCATGTCTCCTGCATTGGCAGGTGGATTCTTTACCACTAAACCACCAGGGAAGCCCACTGGTGATTATGGAGGCCCTCTCCATACACTGGATGAAGGTTCTTTGTCAGATATATGAATCGCAAGTATTTGTTCCCCGCTGGAGCTTATGTTTCCCTTTTCTTAAAACAGTACATGCGTACATGCTCAGTTGCTCGACAGTGTCTGACTCTCTGCGACCCCATGGACTGCAGCCCGCAAGGCTCCTCCGTCCATGGGGTTCTCCGGGCAAGAACCCTGGAGTGGGGCGCCGTTTCCTGCTCCAGGGGGTCCTCCCGACCCGGGGAGTGAATCCTCGCCTCCTGAGTCTCCTGCACTGGCAGGTACCTGGGAAGCCCTCGAACAGTACAGAGAGTTTAACCTTCAAAGTACAGAAGCTTTGAATTTTTATTAAGCCTAACTTAACGGTACAAAATTTACAGTTAGTGCTTTATTTTGTATCATGTATGTGACTGAACGTTCGCCCCTCAGACTGGAAACAAAATATGGGTGTCTGCTTACCACTTCCATCATCATACTGGACTTGAGGTTCTAGCCAGGTTTAGCCACTCAGGCAAAAAAGAAAAAAGAGAAAGGCAGGAGGGAAGGCAGGAAGTAATGAGCAAAAATGAGTTAGTAAAACTGTCTTTATTCAATGATTATATACATAGAAAATCCTGAAAAACGGACCTAAAGACTACCAGAAATAAGTGAATTTAGAAATGCTGTGAGACACAGAGGGAATATACAAAACCACTGCATTTTTGCATATCAGCAATGAAAAAGTGGACAATTACTTTTTCAATCCATTTATAATGACATCAAAACCCATAAAATATTAAAGATATAAATCTTACCAAACATGTATAGGACCTGCATACACTAAAAAACTAAAAACAACATGTTGCAAAATATTAAAGACTCAAATAAAGGACAGATTGGGAAACTCACTATCAAGGTAGCAATTTTCTACAGATTGATCCAGAAACTGAAGGCAATTGCAATTGAAATTCCAAGAAGGTTTTGAAACTAACAAGCCGATTTTAAAATCTTTGTGAAAATACATTAAACCTAAAATACCTGAAACAGTTTTGAAAATAATGAACAAAGCTGGAGGATTTAGACTGACCAATTTCAAACATGCATAGAGCCAGTCAGGCAGGCAGTATGGCACAGACATGCAGAAAGGGGGAGAGAAAGGCAGGCCGCTCCGTCGTGCCCGACTCTGTGCGACCCCATGGACGGCAGCCCACCAGGCTCCGCCGTCCCTGGGACTCTCCAAGCAAGAACACTGGACTGGCTTGCCACTCCCTTCTCCAGGGCATCTTCCCGACCCAGGGATCGAACCCAGGTCTCCGGCACTGCAGGCAGACGCTCTACCCTCTGAGCCCCCAGGACATGGCAAATCAAGAGGAGACAGCCCAGCAACAACCCAACGCGTGTCGCCAGCTAAGTCCCAGCACAAGTCAAATTCAGCGGGCAAAGGACGAAGAAATGCAACAGGGGAAGGGTCATCTTTTCAGCAAAGAATACAGAAACAACTGTGTATCCATAAAGGAAAATAATGAACCCAAACCCCTACCTCACACCACCCACCTCCATCAGCCCCCCAAAATAGATCACAAATTCAAATAGATGAGTATATGACCTAAAACCATGAAACTTTCAAAAAGAAAACATACGAGAAAACTTCTATGGTCTACATTTTTCATACAACAATATCTCGGGTAGCTTTTAATGGTAATAAATATAAATCTCTTGCATTTTTTAAAAAGTAAGAAAAAATAGAGAAAATCCTTACAATTTTTTGAAACATGTCTTCATTTAAAATAAAATTTCAAAACTCACTGTGAGTTCCTCATTCATACGGTTTCATGAGTGACGTGTTTCATAAACATTTTCCCAAAGAGCTTCACTGACATCTGAAGGCATTTGTAATACAGAGACACTCACTGACGCAGTGCCGTGCTAAGAGACTCAACGCAGATGCCAAGTATCACAGTGGATCAAAAACAACATGCAAACAAGATTATCAACTGTTTTCAACCCAACAAAGTGTATGCTTTGTAGAACTGAGAAGATGATTCCCCAGCCCTTTGCAGCATCTTCCCACCCTTCTGTAAGCCTGTCTTCCCGACCCCACCTTAACCTCCACGACTCGGATTAAATACCACCTCCTCCGGGAAGTTCTGCCATTCAGTCTAACCTGTTGGGTACTGATCTTCCTCTCAATTTCCACAACATTTGTTATCACTTCAAGGTCCTCATGACATTATCCCTGGATTGCACATGATTAAACTCCTCTATCAGATTAAGCAGCTGAAGAACTAGAACACTGATCACACCAGCCTGGCTCAAAGGCGGCACTCGTGCTTCTGCTGTTATTGGCTGTTAAATGAAAACATGAATTAGAAACTTCAGGAATTTCAGAATGAGTTGAGCAGAGAAACTAGATCAGGCCTAGTCGGGTTTTGGTTTTTTGTTTTCATCCTCAAAATGAAGAGTTAAAAACTATACTCCTTGAAAAAGAATTTCAACGTTGAAAATCTTCAAAATAAAACAAACACAAAGCTGATAAACAGTTAAAATTAAACATCTACGGTGCCTATACTGGTCACTTCCATACTCACAGGCAGCCAAACCAAAAGCCTAAGGACTTCCTGATGGATCATTTACTGCTGGAGGAGTCCAGTGCTTTGGGAAAATGTCTTCAGGTCAGTCAGATAACTGGAGAATAAGCAGGATTGTAAAGTACTTTTTCTAGGGAAAAAAACAGTATATATCATTTCATGACCCAATTTTGTTGCTTTTAGAAATTCTAGCAACTTGTTTTTTCTTTCAGTTATTTAAATTGTTCACCACCAAGAAGGCAGACCTAAATAGTATGTGATTATAGCAGAAAGGGAGTTGCTACACGGCGGGTGGGGGTGGAGACCAATTAGAGACAGTGCAGTCCTTCAAGAAGTAGACACTGCTGCTGATGACAAACAGGGGTCTTGCCTGCTCGAATCCGTTCACCCCTGTCTATGCGTCTATAAAATCTTCCTGGAACTAATTTAAAGAAGACAAAAAGGTTGGAGCTAAGGTTGTCAGATTTAGCAAATAAAAATACAGTAGACCCAAGTTAAGTTTTACATAAACAATAAATTTTTAGTAAAGCCAGCCCTATGCAATACTTATACTAAAAATTTACCCATTGTTTACTGAAATTCAAATTTAACTGGGTGTCCTCTATTTTATCTGGCAACCCTAAGGGAAGCCAAAATCAGTCCAATTTCCTCACTTAGTAGCAGAAACTATGACCCCAAGAAGGGAAGTGACTTGCCTAAACTTAAGCCAAAGATCAAGGAAGTGAGTCTGCTTTGAAAAGAGAAAACACACATCTACGAGGGTTATTTGGGTTCCACTTACGGTGCACTAGACCTCCAGCTCTCATACACGTCACTGAAGCACCAGGGAGACTCAACTATGGTTTTCCATTTTTAATAACAAACTGTTAATTTTAATACACTTACCAACTTCAGTCTTCAAAAAGAAACCCGGAGGGCCTCCCTGGTGGCTCAGTGGTAAAGAATCCGCCTGCCGATGCAGGAGACACAGGTTTGATCCCTGGTCCGGGAAGATCCCACATACCACACAGAGACACTAAGCCAGGCTGCCGCAACTACTGAGCCTCTGCCCTGGAGCTCCGGGGCTGCGACTGCTGAAGCCCCACTGAAGCCCACGCGCCCTAGATCCCGGGCTCCCCAAGAGAAGGCGCTGCATGAGAAGCTCCCATGCTGCAACTAGGGAATCGCGCCCCTCACGGCAACAAGAGGAAGTCCACCTGCAGCAACGGAGACCCGGCACCGTCAAAAGTAAAGAAACAAAAATTGAAAAAAGAACGGACAAACAACAACAAAATAACAGGAAACTATTCCTCTTGGCTTAAAAAACACCCTCCTGGCAATCTTTCTGCCGACACACCACCACCTCAACTCACTACGTGAAACAGGATCTTCTTTTCTCCCAAACACAACTCTCTCACAGTCCAAAATTCTCTTGCCCCAGGGTTCCAAATATGGAATGTGTTCACATTCGTCCATGGCTCTAACGATTTTACTTCCTATACTCTCCCAACTCTCCTGTTTTTCAGAGGAAGTATCCTAGTGCTTTCAGCTGGTCTCAAATAAAAGTCCCGCGAAGTCCTCCATTCCCATTCTGTGCCCAGGCAGCGAAACCAGCAGAAAGGCATGAGGTCTCACTATCACAACACGCTTCCTTTCCCGGGACGGGGATGCAACAGAAGATGGAAAGAGAAAGGTCTTTCTAGGAAATTTGGGGCCTTCTTCCACTATACATGCGGAACATACTACATGACATACAGCTGGACCAAATCAAAGGAAAAGATAGAAAACTTCCTATACTCATCTTCCGGATCCCATCAAATGAACAAATACATTCAACAGTCGCTCTATAACAGCACTTCTCGACCGGGGATCTCTAGGGGCCTCATGGGGTAGTGGGAACCGGGGAAGGCGGAGGCAGACAGTAGGCAGATAAAGATTTTGCTTTTGACATATCAGGGTCCCAAACAAGATTTTAAGAAAGAAGGTTCCGGTGCATTCCTAAAAGCCTGGGGGGGGGGGGGAGTAACACACACCACTATGACTTTCTCTAAGCTTTCTATTAAAAACTTCACCCTAGTGAACAACAATCCAAATCGTGTCGGATGAAAAACTGAAAGCCAACCAGAAATTCAGAAATTAAAGGACAAACTATCCACCTATCCTTTCTCTCCGGCAGCTGCCAATGTATGCAGGTCTCTCTCGAGACCACACACGTCAGAAGCGGAAGGTCCTCACAAATCATCTGGTCCAGGCTTGCATTTTACAGATGCGGGAACTCGGGGAGGCGAGGGCTGACCTGCCCACGGTCTCACGGCCCGTCGGCGGCAGAACTTCAACTGGGACTCCACGCTGGCAGCCCCGGGCCCTCGGCTGCCGACGGCTCCCGCGGCCCCCAGCGTGGCCGGATCCCAGGGCGCTGGAGAGCCTGGGCGGAAGAGCCCACACCCCGGGGTCGCTGCCCGCTTTCGGCCGGCTCCGCGCCGGGCCCTGGCCCAGGCTGGTACCGAGCGCCGAGCCCGACGGCCGCCCCCGCCCCGCCCACCTGTCGCGGACCGCCCGGGCGGCAGCCACACCCCCTGCCCGGCCAGGGCATCGGGCGGCCCCGACGGCGCCTGGCACCGGCGGCGGCGCGCGGCGCGCGGGGCGCCGGCCCGAAGGCCGCAGGAGTTACCTCAAGTGGGCGCGGAGCTCGCGGCGGGGCCGCCCCCGCCGGCCTGGAGCATGCCGGGGACGCGGACGCGGCGGACGCTGCAGCTCGGCCGCCGCGGCGCCTGTTTACACCCCTCCGCGGGAGGACGCCGACCGGCCCGTCACGTGACGCGCACGTCACGTGCCCGCCCGGGGCGGGGCGGAGGCGTTGCCCAGCGACGACGGCGCTCGAGGGGCGGGCGGCCGCGGCCGCGGCGCGGGTCCTCCGCGCTCCCCCGTCCCCGGCGTCTGACCGACCCGGCGAGGAAAAGGAGCGTCTCCCACCAGCGGCTTCATCGTTTAGTGACCTCTAGGGCTGACTGCATGTGTTATTCGTGTCTTGGATGGGGAGGGAATTCCGCTCGGCTTTAAGATGTGGAACTTGGAGAGAAAAATGGAAACTACTGCCTTACCTACCCAAAGCTAGCGAGCAGACGGAGAGCAGAGGAATAAGTAATGATGATTCGAGCTTCATTTACGAACAGTCGTTTAGTTTTGCTCCCTACTGTGGAATGAAGGTCCGCAGCCAACCATCTCCTCCGCCGTGGAAAGGGTGTGTGTGAGGATGGCTTATGGGACTTCCGATTTTTACTTTAAATTATATTTTATGTCATCAATTTTTCCATGATTAGCCTTTGTATATGTAAGTACAAACATATCTGAGTGAATGTTTGATTTGGCGTTGAGCTTCTGTCCACATCAGACTTTCCTCATTATAGCAAAGTCACTCTGATTGTAGTGACTACTTCTACCAAGCGTGGTTTTTCCTAGATCAAACTTTGCAGAAGCCTAGATTGAGACGCTGACAGTTTCTCCCATAATATTCACTATAAACTGGGTAAAAGACATAGTTGATATTCTTACTGAATTCATGCGTAAAATGTGAGCAAATACCCCTAAATATTCCAGAGTCGTTCTGTTCTCAAGGTGTGAGCTATCGAATAATCGTGTTCCTCCATTTATTTCCCATCACTTGGCCGTACTTAGCTATCTATGAGCAAATTGACAGGGTCAAAACAGTGGACTCAAAATATCCTCTAGGTCAATATTTACCCCCAGTGTGCTTAGTCAGGCGTGTCCTACTCTGTGACCCCATGAACTGTAGTCCACCAGGCTCCTCTGTCCATGGGGATTCTCCAGGCAAGATTACTGGAGTGGGCTGCCATGCCCTCCTCCAGGGGACCTTCCTAGTCCAGGGGTGAAACCCAGGTCTCCCGCATTGCAGGCACATTTTTTACCATCTGAGCCACCAGGGGCCATAGGACAGGGTCACATACCGTCTTCATTTCTGTAACACACCTAGAAAGCAGCGCTGCAGAGAGTGCAAAACGCAGTGATGAGTCGTCTGCGTGCTCATCCTGTACTATGGAAAACAGGTCACAAGGCAGGGTGTCGCAGCCTGGCTGATGGCAGCAGATGTTCCATGAAGGCAGGAACAGTGTCTCCCACTGGTATTCCTTACACCTAGACCATATCTGGGAAGCAAAGAAAGTTGTCTGATCTGTGGGCATGGAATCCTGCCATTCTTCTGTAGGAAGTGGCAAAGAACCTTTGTAGATCCAGAAGGATCTGTTAGGCAGTACTCAGAGGCAGTGAATGCTAAGCAAAGTCCTGGCTCACCCATTACTGTCTAGGCAGTTTCACATTTGATCCCCTTTCTCCATCTATCTAAGAAAATACCTACTGAATAAAGACAAAATAAAATAATGCTGGCACACCACTTTAAAGTGCCCGGCACATACAGTGCCCATTAAATGCTAATCATATTATAGGCCTTTGGCAAGAGGCTAGTAGGATAGATCAGAGTCCCAAGGGAATGGGAGCTGACAACTTGAATATATCCAGGTCCTAGGTCTGGATTCTTGCCACATGGACTGGAGCTGGGAGCTTTTGCAGGTGGCTCAGTGGTAAAGCATCCTCCTGTCAATGCAGAGATGTGGATTTGATCTCTGGATTGGTAAAATAACCCTGGAGGAGGAAATGGCAACCCACTCTAGTCTTATTGCCAGGATAATCCCATGGACCAAAGAGCCTGGCATGCTCTAGTCTATGGGGTAACAAAGAGGCAGACGAGACGGAAGCGACTCAGCATGCAGGGACTGGGGTTGGGGACAAGATTACCAGCAAGGAAAGTATAAGCACATCCAGAAAGAAGTCTTTGCACCTAGAATGGGATTTTGCTGGTAAGCAAAGAATGGGTGACCAGGTGCTCACTCCAAAGGGAGTACAATTCCAAGTCTGTAGTGATGGGGACTCCTAATATACTAGCTTTCCATTGCCTAAACCCACAGAGAGGCATCACCTACTCTTTGCTAGAGTTGTGGGCAAAGGGTCAATCCTGAGCCAGATGACCAGTGTTACCCCAACAGCCAGTCAAACCTGGCCATCCACCAAATGGTTAAACACATGTAATCATTTCTAGTTTTTTAATGTTTCACTGCAAACAAGATATAAGATATACTGCAGTTGTGTATAACTCTACAGCGGCATTTCATCTAATACAGTGGCTATACAAGCAGCGGAATGATGACTATAAAGGAATAACAGGGACTTTCAGAGGGGACAGTAACCTGCGAAGGTGCTGCAAAGCTCTGAAGCTTTATGTTTCCTGATTCTAAGTGTCTTTTTATTAATAATTACAAAGTCCATGGTTTCATCATACTATTTGCCTATTCCTTCTTTATTTTGAACTTCCTGTAGTACACTGGTGACAATTTTCTTTCACATGTTGTTTGGTATATTTCAAATATAGAGTAAATGGGATTTTCAGACTGATTAGAGGTGGATGTGAAAGAACAGAGTGAAGGATGACGGGAAGGTTTCAGACCTGTACAACCAAAGGAAGAGAACTGTCATTTAGATAGAGAAGAAGTGATACCTGCAGTTTTGGAGGGAAATCAATAATTTGATTCTGAACAGTTAAACTCTACATGCCTAATAGACATTGAAATGGAGAAGTACAGTTAGCAATGGATTATAAGATAGTGGAATTCTGGGGAGACACACAGAGATAAAAATTGATTGGTCAGTGTATTAAAGAAAGACACAGGATTGAATGAGATCACACAGAGCACTAACTTTGATAACTTCTAACCTCAATCCAGAATACAAAATATATTTTCCATACTAACCAAATACATGTGTATAACTTAAAAGTTTCAAGAAGCAAATTTACCCTCCTTTTATTTTGTTGGGTTTTTTTTTTTTTTTAACTTCTGCTCGCAACTCAATTGATTTTTTAACTGAGTCCTGGTTGTGTCCTGCAGTTTGAAAATCACTGAAAGTTGCTGACCAAGGACATTAACTACATAATTTCTGGCAAAAGAGAAATCCAAAGGCTAGTCATGTGGCAGTTTAGAAATGAGAAGATCAGCAAAGGAAACTTAGGAGCAGCCAGAGGTAAGAGGGGAAACAAAAGAGGGGAATCCTAAAGCCTGAAGAAGCAAAGTGCCACAGGTGTGCCACTGGTCCTGAGAAGCTGAGTCCAGTGAAAGCTGACCTCTGGGTTTGGTGGTACTACAGTCTGTTGAGAGCTTGAGAACAGAGCATTTAAGACAGTGCTAGGCTGGGACAACCCTGAGGGATGGGGTGGAGAAGCAGGTGGGAGGGGGCTTCAGGATGGGGGACACATGTACCCTCGTGGCTGATTCATGTCAACATATGGCAAAAACCAGCACAGTATTGTAAAGTAAGTAGCCTCCAATTAAAATAAAATTTTTTTAAAAAGACAGTGCTAGGGATACAAGCTTGTTGTTTTTCAAGTTTGAGTTTCGAGATAGTAAATGGTGACAGCAAGTAGCTGTTTTTTGTTGTAAAGAGAAGCAGGGGAATGGCACAAGAGCAGGCAAAAGATGTGGGCGTTAAGGCTTTCTGTTTAAATATTTATATGCTAATAGAAGCAGCCCGGTGATAAGGAAAGTGATGCCGGAGAGTGAAAGAAGGGGTCAGTCATCTGTGGACAGGTAAACAAGGGCTGGTGAGCAGACAGATACGGTTAGCTTGGTAGACTTGTTTGAAGCATGTGGAATTTCTTCTGAAGTGATTCATAGTTTAATTAAAAAAAAAAAAAAGCTGAGGGGGAGAGATGCTGCTGTTGGTTTCGGGAGAGGGTACAGATCGCCCAGGAGAATGCTGCAGCCCCACCCAGCGCAACCCCATGGTTCCTCCCATGGACTGCTATACCTTTCCGTTTCCTGACTTCCCTCCTACATTCTGTTTCCACACCATCCCCAGTATGAGTTTTCGAAACTTAAACCCAGTTTTCTCGATTCAGAAGAAAGCCCAAAGTTCTTGCCTGTAGACCGCTCCAGGAAACAGCCCTTTGTCTCCTGTCATCTGCCTCACTTGCTTTGCTCCAGCCCCCAGGCCTCTCTGGTATTCTGCATTCAGTTCAGTCGCTCAGTCGTGTCCGACTCTTTGTGCCCCCATGGACTGCAGCACACCAGGCTTCCCTGTCCATCACCAACCCCGGGAGCTCGCTCAAACTCATGTCCGTCGAGCTGGTGATGCCATCCGAGCATCTCATTCTCTGCCATCCCCTTCTCCTCCTGCCCTCAGTCTTTCCCAGAATCAAGGTCTTTTCCAGTGCTGGAGCTCTTTCTCCACTCTTCTCAAGCAGCATACTGGGCACCTACCGACCTTTCAGTGCCGTATGTTTTTGCCTTTTCATACTATCCGTGGGGTTCTCAAGGCAAGAATGCTGGAGTGGTTCGCCATCCCCTCCTCCAGTGGACCACGTTTTGTCAGAACTCTCCACCACGACCCGCCCACGTTGGGTGGCCCCACAGGGCACAGCTCATAGGTTCATGAGTTAGACAAGGCTGTGATCCAAGGGATCAGTTTGGTTAGTTCTCTGTAATTGTGGTTTCCATTCTGTCTGCCCTCCTTTCTTCATTACCTCAGGCAAAGAACACTTTCTCCCCATTTCTTCACTTTGTGACTCTCCTTAAATGTTAACTTTCTCATAGTGACTGTACGTGACCACCCTTTTTAAAACAGCACTCATATCTGTCACCCTTCTCAGATTGGTTTTTGTCTTAGCACTTATTACCATCTGTGGCTGAGACATTTCCAGCTCATGAACTATCCATTCCCCACCCCCACAATTCTTAAAATTACATAGGGCCATACGCCTAGCTCCGACCAACGGGCTGTGAGCAGAAGGATGCTTCTGTGCTTCTACGCAAAAGCATACTGGAGCCACCGTGCACCCCTCCAGCTCTCTGCTGCTGCTGCAGCGATCTCAGAGATGACATGTTGCACCAGCAGGCCGTACAACAGCAACAGCCTGAATCCCCGAGTCACTCCACCAGGCAGTCAGCTGCCTGAGAAGCTGCAGGCGTGAGGAGCAAACGTTGTTATGTTCAGCCACTGAGCTTTGGGGGGTTAATGTGTTACCACATCATAACAGCATCTATTTATTATGGTCTGAATTATGTCTCTTTAAAATTTACACATTTAAGCCCTAAGTTCCAGTACCTCTGAATGTGACTGTATTAAAGAAAGGCCCTTTAAAAAGGTGCTTAAGTTACAGTAAGGTCATTCGGGTGGCCCCTCGTCCGTTATGTGTGGGCATCCTCGTAAGAGGAGGACAGATGCCCA
The DNA here is from genome assembly GCF_014754425.2 of Oryx dammah. Taxonomy (NCBI): domain Eukaryota; kingdom Metazoa; phylum Chordata; class Mammalia; order Artiodactyla; family Bovidae; genus Oryx; species Oryx dammah. The sequence goes on from NW_024070190.1 coordinate 16,160,551, forward strand.
CGGAGGGAGGACAGCATGAAGACTCAGGGAGCAGACCCCTATCCTTGACCTCAGACTTCCGGCTTCCACCTGGCAGAGAGCAAACTGTTTCAGCAACCCAGTCTACGGTGCGTTGTTACGACGGCCCGAGTGAGCACACATCCTAACACCAGTGCTCCACCTGGCGTGTTTCTTCCTGCCGCTTCCCTTCTCTAGAATATAAACACACCAGGAAAGCGCACTACGTCCACAGCCTTTAGAACAGCATGATAGCTAACCTCACAGAGGCGCAGTAAATGTTGAATGAATGAACCCTGTATTTAAATGGAATTTAGACTGAGGGGAACCCTTAAACTGTTATGAGTAGAGATAAACTGGTAAAACCTACTTTGGAAAACTCATTACTATCATCTAATAGGTCTGTGATCCAGCAACTCCGCTCTTAGGCACAGACTCCAAAGAAATGTGTACATGTGCTCCAAGAGACACATGTACCAAGGTCCACAGCAGGGCTGTATGTAATACTCAGAAACAACCCAAATGTCCGCCAACAGTAGAGGGAATAATTGTGGCACAGTCGTATATTGGGTTGGCCGCACCATTCGGGTTTTTCTGTAACATGGTACAAAAAAATCTGAATGAACTTTTTGGGTCCCTTCAGAGAAGAGCGGTAGTGACTGGGGAAGGGCAGGAAGCAGGACTGAGCTCTGGGCTCGTGTTTCTTACTGTGGGCAACAGTTTACACAGTGATTTGCTCTGTGTAATGTATTTTGTATCTATTCACTTTTCTGTGTTTTTAAATGGTTAAAAATGAAAAAAAAAATCAAAATGCAGGCTTTGTCTAGGGGACCAACCATCCCACAGAATTATCATGGTAAGAGAATAGAGCCAACGCAAAGCTTGATTTTTTAAATTAAATCCCTGGGCTATAGAAACTGTTGAGACTTCAAGTAGACACACCAGACATCAAGAAAAACGGATGCAAGTGAAATCTCAGACATCTAGAAACTAAGACAAGAATCTGTAAAGTCTCCAGAAACAACCAAATTAAAAACAAACCACCTTACTATCAAGCCCTAAGCATTAGACTAGCACGAGGGTCCTGTCAGCAGCACTGCGCACATAAGTCAGGGGTCAGCTGTCTTCAGGCTTCTGAGGGAAGACTTCTAGACCCAGGCAAACCACCAGTCGTGTGAGGGCACCTGTCAGGAAGGCCTCAAAGCTGCTATTTCCTAGGCCCTCTGAGATTTTCCTCAAGGATCCTGAACAAGAGATGAAAAGAAACACTGTTGTCTAAGTTGGTGAAGTTTGAAGGGGGTGTGTTAAGACTGGATGGTAATATAAAAGTCAATACTGATTTCCTTTTTCAGAGAGTTGGAAGTTGTATAGGAAAGTGTACTTAGAGGAAATAAACTCTGGAATATTTATTGCTGGATGGGCATTGCGTCTGCATGTTACTCTTAAACGGTTCAGAAAAAGACTGACGAAAATGGTTATATACACTCAGAGTACAAATATGAGAAGTCAACAGCTAAGGAATCAGTGAAAGGACTGTGGGCATTTTTTTCCCTTTGCTTATAACTTTTCTGTAAATTTAAAAAGAATTTCAAAATAAAACACGCTAAATTAAAACAGAAGGCAAATGATTATGTGAAGAATGTCTTCAAGACTAATTCATAGGGAATTCTCTAGCAGTCCAATGGACTCTGCACTTTCACTGTCAAAGCTGAGGGCCAGGGTTCATTCAGTCCCTGGTTGAGGAACTAAGACCCCATAAGCCATGTGTGGCATGACCAAAGTGAATGAATGAATTAATAAAATTAAATTATTTTGAAAAACGAAGAATTTATAACAAGCAGTATGATTGAGAACATGAACACTCTTAATCTGATAAAAAGTAAGTGCATTTTCTTTATTACATTAAGAGAAAAGCAAAGTAACTGGAAACAACAAAACCCCATGAGCTGTACAAAAAAGGAATAAAAATGACAAAAATATGTACATTTTTAATCAAAAGAAAGGAATTAAAGGAAAGCCCATTCTAGCAACCCTGAATTATGGAAAAGAAAGTATCATACTATCATGCTATTTCTTCAATAATATTTCTATAAATTTAGTATTTTAACTTATTTGTTGCCTTTTAATGTAAAATCAACCTAAGAGCAAAGCAGAAAAGACTATATAACCACTTAAAGTTGATTTAACAAGGGTTTATATGCAATGCTTGAGAACAAGGATAGACGGATGGACAGGAAGGCAATTTCTGCCTTCACGGACTCACCATCTCATGCAATTCAAAGGATAGCACAAGGGTCAAAATGATACCATGGTATATTCCGTGAAGCAAAAGTATTAATGTAAGAGAAAGGGTACTGACTTAGATCAGGGAAGCCTTCCTTCAGAAAGTAATGATGGAGCTGGCATCTGACAAAATAGAGTAGGTGTTAATGGGCAAACAAGCTAGGAAACTAAACGTTAGTGTGGGCAAATCCCAGGAAGCATGAGTAAGACAGTGCGGCATGAGGCCGGAGAAGCAGACGGGAGCGGAATACAGGGGCCTCACTAGGAAGGAGGGTTGGGAGTCAAGTCTTTGAATAAGAACACAAGAAGTCACTGATACATTTTGACACTGATGTGCTTAATTTTTTGATTCTCTAAGAACAGTATGTTTAAGAATATAAAATGGGTCATGAAGGGCACAGCACTAAATTCAAGGAGCTTGGTGAGGAAGCTATTGCGATAGCTCGGGTGAAAGCTATGGCAACATGGACGAGGGTAACTGCAGAGGAGTTGGTGAATTTGAAGCCTTCCCTGGTGGCTCAGATGGTAAAGAATCTACCTGCAGTGCAGAAGATCTGGGCTCGATCCCTGGGGCAGGAAGATCCCTGGAGGAGGAAATGGCTACCCACTCCAGTATTCTTGCCTGGGCAATTCCATGGACAGAAGAAACTGGCAGGCTGTAGTCCATGGGGTCACAGAGAGTCAGACAAGACTGAGGGACTAACATTTTCCCTTTTTTAATGTAACCCAGCTGACGACTGTGGGCTAAATATGTGTCTCCTCCAAATTCCTACATTGAAGCCCTAAACCCAGTGAGGATGTATTTGGAGTAAGGAAGTAATTAAGATTAAATGAGGTCGTAAGAGTGAAACTCTGATCCCGTGGTATTAATGTCTTTTTTAAAATATTTATTGATTTGCCCTCAATGGGTCTTAGTCGTGGCCCACAGACTGACTCTCTCAATTGTGGCTCACAGGCTTAGCTGCTCCAGAGATGTGGGATCTCAGTTCCCTGAAGAGGGATCAAACCAGTGTCCCCTGCACTGCAAGGCAGATTCTTAACCACTGGCCCACCAGGGACGTCATGCTATTAATGTGTATCTTTATGAGAAGAGACGTCAGAGTTCCACGTGTACACAGTAAGGGAAGGCCATGTCTGAAAGCAGCTCTCCGAAAGGCAGAGAGAGAGAGAGGCGGGCTCACCAGAAGCCCACCCTACTGGACCTTGACCTAGGACTTCTAGCCTCCAGACTGTGAGAAAATTAATTTCTGTGGTTTAAGCCACACAGTCTGTGGTATTTTGGGTTATGGCAGTATGAGCACTAGACTAGTGCCCTAAAAACTGGGAAGTAAAAGTCTAAACTGTATCCTCACACTAAATTCCTTACCTGTAATAATGTGGTGTCAAAAAATAGTGTCTGTTTACCTTGGCTACGATTATGACGGTAACCACCAAGAAAATAGAATTAGAAATCATTACGAGATTGGGGAGGTATTTGGTGAAATCTTTACTTCCATTTTTCATCCTTTTATAGCTTTCCTGAAACTATGTAATTTACTTTCACCACTTTGAAAGGTCAACCTAATTTTCACAGACAAGTGAACGCCTCACACCTTTTCCCTGCACTCCAGCCACTCACATCTACTTTCACAGTTTTTGTTGTACGTAACCTTGTCTGTCAGTTTTCAATCAGCTTTCTTAACCTATATCGATTTAGTTTCTACTTGTTACTTAGAGTTACATTTTTCTTCTGATATACATTAAAAATATATAATTATTCTTAAAATGTTCAGCTGTGTACCACTTAAAATCATCTCATGTTCCAAGAGTGGTACAGGGGTCATAATTTGGAAAACACTGCTAAATGTAAGACTGAATTATCTGTCATAATGGTATAAAACCATATTATTAAACATGATCAGAAAATTAATTCCTGTCTTTTTCATAATTAAATACCTCCATAAGTCACAACACTTATAAAATTTTTAAACATCCTAGTGTGTAAAATTCCCATATCAGAACTTAACTTTGTGAAGGAGAAGGCAATGGCACCCCACTCCAGTCCTCTTGCCTGGAAAATCCCATGGAAGGAAGAGCCTGGTGGGCTTCCGTCTGTGGGGTCGCACAGAGTCAGACACGACTGAACGACTTCACTTTCACTTTTCACTTTCACGAATTGGAGAAGGAAATGGCAACCCACTCCAGTGTTCTTGCCTGGAGAATCCCAGGGACGGGGGAGCCTGGTGGGCTGCCGTCTATGGGGTCGCACAGAGTCGGACACGACTGAAGTAACTTAGCAGCAGCAGCAGCAGCAGTAGCAACTATGTGAAATATTTGCAAGTTAAAAGTTAAAAATTTTCAGACATTTTTAGTGCTGCTAAAACCAAATGCTTACTGTTTTTAAAAATCCAGAAGCTAGATTTTATTAGTTATATAAAACAGTATAAATGCATTTATTTTTATCATGGTTTTACTAGCAATGCAAGGATAGATCTGAGGTCTCTAAAAATTATGATCACTTCCTCATAAGAATTTAAGACATTAAGAAATGCCTCCCAATAATGATATAATAACCTTGAATTAAATTGGTTTATTTCTCAGTGACTTAGAAATTAGTAAAAAGACTCAACTTTGACCAAAATCTTTGGTAAACTTAAAGCAAGAGTGATTTCTACAATTCATGGTCTTGGTTTAAAAAGCACAGTGCACTAAGCTTATATCAAATGTGTCCTAAGCATCCCTTTTCATCTATAGAATAAAACGTTTTGGTCCATTTCTGAGCAGCCTATCCACAGAGCATAGAGTTCTTAAGATTCTAAATATCTAAGGCACAGGTGGTCTTGATAAAGGGAAGGAAAAGTGAACCACGCGACACAGGAATATTCTTCACTGGCCTGTGCAGATAGCCCCCTTAGAAAGCACGCTGCTAACCCTTAGCAGCAGAGGGGAGTAGAGGGCTTCCCAGCTGGCACAGTGGTAGAATATCTTCCTGCCAATGCAGGAGACATAAGAGATGCTGGTTCAATCCCTGGGTCAGGAAGATCCCCTGGACTAGGAAATGGCTACCCAGTCTAGTATTTTTGCCTGGAAAAAATCTCATAGACAGAGGAGCCTGGTGGACTACAGTCCACGTGGTTGCAAAGAGTTGGACACGACGGAGCACAAGAAATAGAGGACGGGTAACAGAACTCTCCGCTTTGCTCACTTCTGTATTAGCTCCTAAGACCCTGATGCTGGGAGGGATTGGGGGCAGGAGGAGAAGGGGACGACAGAGGATGAGATGGCTGGATGGCATCACCGGCTCGATGGACGTGAGTCTGAGTGAACTCCAGGAGTTGGTGATGGACAGGGAGGCCTGGCGTGCTGTGATTCATGGGGTCGCAAAGAGTCAGACGTGACTGAGCCACTGAACTGAACCCATGCACATCCCACCCAGGTTGGACCAGAGTTGCAGAGTCCACTTGGGTTGCCTGTTAGCTATTTGCCAGGATTCAGCATCAGATTCAACTAAGCTTCCATTAAGCAAGCGGCCTCCTCAAAGCTTGAATGCTGTATTAGTTACATCTGAGGAGCAGGATCCTTATACTGTAAAAGAATTCTTTTATACTGATAGTCTTTTTTTCCAAGCAGGATAAATTACTGATTTATTTAAATGGTTTTATTTTTTAAGTATTTATAAGAGAAAATTATTGTAAATAATCAAATCAAAATCATAATGAAATTGAATATTTATTTGAATTTTTCCTGGTAATAGCACTCAACATAAGAAAAACAAACCCAGCTGTGAGATTTTGTTTTCAATATACTCATTTTTCAAAAAGTGAAAAGTTGGGTTCTCTATTTAATGGCAACAAATGGGACTACCATTCAGAAAGCAGTATTTTAAGAGATATATACTATGATTCACATGATGTGTTTTGTATTGTAGAATGGAGACATACCCAAACGTCAGTCTGAATACAGAAGAAATACACGTGTTAAAACCACCCTGGAAAACCCAATGTTCCTCTTTATAAAAAGCTTGACCTAAAAAGGAACTTGCCAGGAAACTCAATGAACTTTCACGTCTAGGTTTTTTTTAAATCCCCACCCACACCACCCCCACGAAAAAGCTGTAGATTTGAGTAGAGCCATTCTATGACAGCTCATTTCTGTACAGCATGGAAGCTGGCTGCACAGTCAGTGTTAGCTTCCTAAAGTGCATCTTTTGAAGACTTGCTTAGTAAGATTGCAATATCAAATATACAATGCTTAACACAAGACCTGTAATAACAGAGCTACATCACTGTAAAGGTTTTTAAACTACTTTTTAAACTTTTTGATTCACCAAAGAATAAAGGTGTCAAATACAGTAGTTTTCTCATTCTCCAACAGTATACATAATAAGCTTTTGTTATTTGGCAAGTCTTTGGGAGTCGAACAAAAATAATGCAGTCTAAACAGTATTTCTTCTGCCACTGTAATGCGGTTCCTTGTGCAGAACAGTTAGGCGCAGAGCGAGAGCTAGATTTTTGGAAGTTTTGGTGCACTGACCACAGGGTTTGCCTCCTGTAAGTGTCTCCTCCCTGCACTCTTGTAATCATAGGTACAGCTGTGAGCTTCTGCATACCGATGAGAGGCACAGAAGTTGTTTCCACATCTAAAGCACAAAAAAAGTGTATGTGAATGGCCGCATTTCTGTAAGAGCCTCCTCTCTCTGGGAGATCAAAGCTTGACTTCGGGTAGTCCAACAGGAGCCTTTTGGTTCTCTTTAGCAATTTCAGAATTGACATTTCCCTTATAAACAAGCACAGGCACCTCCCCCCCCACAAAAAGAACAAGTTAATTGTCCATGAATGTGCAAGTGTATAATAAAGAAATCTCCTCTGAAGTGAAAGAGGATGTAGACCTTTATGAAGCAGTAAAACTGCGAAAGCCAGTACATATGTGTACCACCTTCTTTCGTATCTAGTAAGCCTGGGCAGACTGGATTTCTGAGAAATTCAGTCTAATAAAATCAAATTATGTAAAGCCTAACTATGCCATGAAAGGATTTTAAAATATGTCAGCAACAAGGTAAGCCGTTTCCATTTGAACAGAATACACTCTAAAAAGCAGCAGCTTTACTTAATGCCTGGCCTCAACCTAAGGGCAGTCACCATCCTTGGAGCATATTAATCAATACTACTAAAAAGTTATTGGTAGGAAAAACTCATTACTTTTGTAAACATATCATTCATCTCTTTTGAAACAAAAGTGTACCATATAATTAACAGTACATTAACATTAAATTTAGTCCTTTTTATTCAATTTAAAATAGAATCTTGGAAGAGGCATTCTCCCAAGCTACATTCAAAGAAAAACCAAGTCTGTCTATCATAAGACAAAGAGAACACACTCTTCCATTGGTTTATGTATCCTACTTTAGAGGGCAGGAGAGGATCTCGGGAGTTTCGAAATGTATAACCTATCTATTTGCTCTTTACTTCAGCCAATAAGGAGTTCAGCTGAGGACTGCTATTTGAACATCATCTAAATTTTGGTCTTATGAAGAGGCAACTTAAAGAGCATTTTCTACTGCGTCCCTCAGCCGGGTCACCACACAGCAAGCCTCTCCGTTTTTCAGTTAGCCAACCTGCCTGCATTCGTAGCTGGTAGCCAGTCCAGTTTTCTTTCCACAAAGGAAACAATGCTGTGTTGTCGTCGTCTTTGTTTGAACAGGGGCTTTCACAGGTGGGAGGTGAGGAGTACATTCTCCTGTTCAGAGAAAGGACACCTTGATTAATACAGAAATAAAATTCTAAATGTGAAATACTATGAAACAAAACATTAAACACATTCCTGTCACAGCAAACCTCTCAGCCATAAATATTAATTTGTGCTTTTTTATATCTAGAATTATCTACAGAGTCTGTAATAAGACGAACTAGAACCGTTACTTCTCTTAAGACATGGTAATTTCTACGAAGACTTTTTTTTACATTTTTATACCTATCAACACCTTTCTGATTATTTCTGAAGGCAATATGTATATTTAAAGTACACTAAACTTTGACAGAGAATCAAGAAAAATGTCTGGCTCAAAATAGTATTTATGAAGCTTCTGAGGAACAACATATATATTAAAATCACCCTGTTCTTTCACACCAACAAAGAACATGAGGATATCATGAAACTGAGCTCTTGGTGCTATTATACCACAGAAACTAAATGCATCGAGCCATCAGCAAATTATTTAAAGCTTCAATTTGTTTATTTTCAAGATAACAGGACACGTATTTTTCTCCCTAAGTTTCTAAGTGTTCAAAGGTCAACTCAGTTCTCACACTAAAAAGCATTCTGAATTTTTAAAATAATATAATTATATAAAATATGGTATTATCAATAGTAACTTGTAGGGTGCACTGTTCAATTTCACAGTACTACAACCGTTCCAAAAAATATTTACTAAACTCTGGGCTATAGCAACAGGTTGATTTTTAATCTTAAATATAAGAGCACATCTGCTATTATATGAGGAAGAATTAAATCAATTTAATACTACAGAGCAAAACTCCAACAGACAACCCCAGTCATGAGCAGAGAGGCTCAATGTCATCACCCACAGTTGTTACACAGAAGTACAAGGACACAGTGCTTGGTGGCGCCCAAAGGCCAGAAGGAAAAAGCAAACGAAGCCAAACAAAGGGAAGGCGTGAGAAGCAAAGCAGTACAGAGTGTCAGTGGAAATGGTGCCCCTTCCCTACCACCAAAAACGGTTCAGGAGGCCTGGGCTTAACTCTATGTAGCAGCTAAAAGTAATCCTTCAAGGGTTCAAAAAGTTGGAATTACATTTAGTTGGCAGTATGCCTTTTGCCACAATCCAGATTGGGTTCTGTATATACAAGCAGAATAAAATTAATGCTTTATGACTAGTCTAAAATACACTCCCAGATCTTGCCCAAAACTAAAAAACAAAACAAAACAAAACAACTGCCCCAAACTGGAAACTAACTTATGACTCATAATGGTGGTCAGGTACCAACTCAAGCTAATAAGCATTTTCTTCTTCAAGGGCACTTACGAGTTATCAAGAACATTTCACAAAGGTGATGGGCTACTTTCCTCTTCCTAAATAATGAAAATAAGACAGGCATTTGCACGGGACACAGAGGAAAGGCACGTACTGCAGGTACCCTCTGAAGTCCACCCAACTGCAATTATCTTTGGAATTCAGGCTTAGGGTATTGGTCCTTAAACAAAAGGTAAAAAAAAATCTGTTGACAAACATTTAGTTCAGCGCAGTCATACTTTCACGTTTTTCTTTCCTTGGGGTGCTTAAGTGCCCCAACCCTTTGTTCATTCAGAAGCTCTTGTGAACGTGCAGGCGCAGAGCACAGTGGTGAGCAGCAGGAGGCGGCCCGGGGGCGAGCTGCAGTCTCCTCCGCTCTCCCCACCACAGGAAAACATGAGCAGTCACATGCTCCGTGCTGGGAACCAGCCCAAATAGGTAAGCTCCCTCCTACCAAGAGGAAAACTCAGATCCCACGGGCTGACATTCACGGACTCGTGTGTCCACCATGCCGTCATAACTTTGCAGGGTCACTTTCTATCATGCGCCACATTTCCACCCTGAATGACGCACCAGGTCCATTTACAACTGCCATCTCCTCTTCTAAACTGCTCAGTGACTTTGTCAACTTAGTGAAATTCTACTTATCCAGTAAGAAGATATCACCAATCATTAACTCTTCTCTGAAGCCTTCTCTCAAATATGTAATGAACATATATGAAAAAAGAAAAAGCCAATAAAATAATGCTGATGTGAAAAGTTGCTTTTCAGAATGAGAATAAAGATATTTGGATTAAGGCACTTGTTTGGCACTTCCTACTTTAATATTTGGTCTAACACAATGATCTATAAAAATTCACCCAACAGAAAAGTCAGGCAATAAAGTAGTAAGGCAGTGTTTGTGATACAAGTTTGGTAGTCATCTGCCTAAACTGATAACTAAGATGATGAAGACGGCACGATTTCCAAGGAAGACCTCGCAGTGAAAAGCAAGGAGAACCAATGGAAAAACTTAATTAAACAAAACTTATGCCAGAATTTTCACAAACTCTTCTAAGTAATTGAGAATGAGACTGTTATTACTGTATGGCAGGAAGGAAATGGCAGCAAGATACAGAGCTCTAGCTCGGAGAATCATAAACTGCAGGTAGCAGTTGATGACTTGACCTAAATGAAATCAATCAAGAGTATATATCTGGGGACAAGCAGAGGGGCTGGTAAAACACGTTCAAAAGAAAACTGAAGTTTAAAAAAACACAAAAACAAAAATCTGCAAAAATGTAACAGCCCAGAATAAAAAAAGAAAGGAAAGAGAAAAACTCTTTTAAGAAGAAGGGCCATGACCATCAAGATAAGTATACAGAATCATCCACTGGATTGAAAATTATGAAGATCTTTTCAGCAACAGCAGTTTCAGAAGAAAGCACTGTAGCTTGAATTAAGAGTTTAGGGAGATAGACCAAGCACAATCAAACTTCCAAGAGGCTGAGCTGTGGATTAGTACAAGACAGATTTAAACAGATGTCAAAAGGAAACTGCCATCTACTTAGGGCTTTCCGGGTGGCACTAGTGGCAAAGGGCCCTCCAGCCAATGCAGGATCTGTAAGAGACGCAGGTTCGATCCCTGGGTCGGGAAGATCCCCTGGAGAAGGGGATGGCAACCCACGCCAGTATTTTTGCCTGGAGAATCCCACAGACAGAGGAGCCTGGCGGGCAACAGTCCATGGGGTCACAAAGAGTTGGACACAACTGAAGCAATTTAGCACACGCGCACAAAGGAAAATAATTATAATATTAAAAGTAGTTGCATCAATCAGAAACAGTATGGCGCTGGCATAAACACAGACATACAGGTCAGTGGAACGCAGCAGAGAACTCTGTAATAAACCCTCACAAATATACTCAAGTGAGTTTTCACAAGGTACTAATAAGAGCATTCGATGGGGAAAAGGACAGTTGTTTTTTTTTTTAAAACAAATATAGCCTCAAAAACTGGATGAAAAATTTGCGACCCCGTGGACTATACCATCCATAGAATTCTCCAGGCCAGAATACTGGAGTGGGTAGCCTTTCCGTTCTCCAGGGAATCTTCCCAACCCAGGGATCAAACTCAGGTCTCCCGCATTGCAGGCGGATTCTTCACCAGCTGAGCCGCCAGGGAAGCCCAAGAATGCTGGAGTGGGAGGTCTATCCCTCCTCCAGCGGATCTTCCCGACCCAGGAATCGAACTGGGCTCTCCTGCATTGCAGGCAGATTCTTCACCAACTGAGCCATCAGGGAAGCCCTGAAAACTGGATATCCACCTGGAAAAGAAGGAAGTTGGACCCTTACATTACACCATATAGAAAAATGAATTCAAATGTATTAAAGACCTAATGTAAGACCTAAAGCTACACAACTTCTAGAAGAAAAAGTAAAGGAAATGCTTCATTAATGGTGGATTTGGTAACAATTTATTGAACACAATACCCAGCACAGGCAACAAAGAAACAAAATAGACAAACTGAACTTTATGAAAATTAAAAACTCTTGAGCATCAAGACATAATCAACAGAGTAAAAAGGTGACCTATAAATGGGAGAAATATTTGCAAATCCTACATAAGGGATTAATATCCAGAATATATGGTGACAAGAAAACCGAGAAACAAATTCAAAAATGGGCAAGGTATTTTTGTTTATATCCTGCCTCCAGGGCAAGGAATTTGAACACACATTTCTCCAAAGATCTCCAAATAGCACATCAAGAGACATCAGGGAGATGCCAATCTAAATCACAATAAGATACCACCTCGTATCTGTCACAATGCCCACTATCAAAACAGAAAATAACAAGTATGGTGAGAAAGTAGAGAAGCTGGAAACCTGGTACTCTGCTGCTGGGAATGTGACATAGCACAGCTTCTATGGGAAAGAACACAGTGATTCCTAAAAAAGTTAAACCAGAACTGCCATAAGACCCAGTAATGCCACTCCTGGACATACGCTCAGTAGAGCTGCAGTCGGAGCCTCAAAGAGACACGCGTACACTTGTGTTTGCAGCAACATTACTCACAGCAGCTAAACTGCGGAAGTGACCAAGTGTCCAGCCACAGATGCTCAGGTAAGCAAGATGCTGTGTACACACACAATGCAATGTTACTCAGCTGAAGAAGTATGGGGATTTTGACACAGGCTACAGCCTGGAGAATCCTATGGACAGAGGAACCTTGTGGGCTGCAGTGCATGGGGTCACAAGAGTCGGACACGACTGAGTGACTCTGACTACTACTCCAGCACAGGTGAGCCCTGGGAGCATTACGCTGCATAAAGGAAGCCAGGTGCAGAAAGACAAACGCTGACTGACCTCACTTATGTGAGGCACCGGGAGTAGTTAGAGTTACAGACAGAAGACAGAACGGTGGGCGCCAGGGTCTGGGGAGAGAGAGTGATGAGGAGCTGAAGTTTAATGGGTGCAGAGCTTCCATTTTGATGAAATGAGTTCTGGAGATACATGGTGATAGTGGTTGGCTAAAAATGTGAATGTACTTAATACCATTCAATTGTACACTTAAAAATGGTTAGGATAGTAAATTTTCTTACAATAAAAAAATTGAAAAAAAGTAGATATATTACAACTTTAGAACCCTGGGCTTTATACAGTAGTGGGAACAAACCTTAGTTATCTCTTTAAGGACATGAAACTCACATGGCAATCATAATACATCGCGTGCCCTTCAGAGCGTTGGGGCCACTAACGTGGCACTCATTTGCTAGAGTCTCCATCTCTGGACTGGGTACTGGAACACCAGAGGTGATACGATGGCTTCTTCAGAAGTGCTTGGCCTGTACACCTTTAAGATACTATTGGCAGAAGTGATGCTAATAATATAGTCATTTCTGCTAGTATGCCTCGGAAAGGGCTAGTCAAAGAGACCATCCCTTTCTTTTATCCAGAAATAACCAGTTCATCAAATGGAGCTCTTACTGTCCTTGACATTGGACCATGAGTTTAAGAAACGCCTTTCTGGGGCATTTTCTCAAAACTCATCCTGCACCCAGCATGGCTCTAGAGTAGCCAGGGACTAGATAAATTGTGAAATACATGGTAATTTTTCATTCATCTTATCTTTTCACACAGACCATATCCTTTTCCCAGACAATAGAGACCTCAATTTCAATTTGTGTTTTATTCTTCAAATATGCCCTACATCAGTTCTCTTAATCATTTTCTTCAGTAGAACAAAGTCTAAGGAAGTTTACTCTGCATATACCACAGAGAGTGTTCTTCTCATTACTCTTTGAAAATTCTAATTCATAGTATGCATAATGCTATGATTATTAGCCTTATATTGTTTTCAAAATTATCTGTAGCTTACCTACTCTTTTCCCTGGTGTTGTGTTCTTTCCATTCATTCCAATACCACGGGCAGACTACAATTAAAACACAGAACATCTATAGAGGTGAGTTAATGGAAAACAGAGGAGAGATCACCTAACATGGAATAATTATATTTTATGACAAAAATGTTGATGAACTTTCATTTAAATTAATCTCTTTTTAAGTAAACTAACCCGCGACCTGGCTGTCACATCCATCAACACTGTACTTATTCTTTACTTTCAAGGGAGTGAAAGCTGTCTGTGGCCATATGCCTCTCAATGTGCCTGACCCTGTCTGATCTTGGAAGCTAAGCAAGGTC
>NW_024070190.1:16174530-16329596 GCF_014754425.2 Oryx dammah
TGTGCCTGACCCTGTCTGATCTTGGAAGCTAAGCAAGGTCAGGTCTGCTTAGTACTTGGATGGAAGAGAGTAAAATCTGATGGCTCAAATAAAATTTCTTACTAGGGAAAAACATTAATTGAAATATTTAGCATTTTTAAATATATGATAAATTGTTTAAAATTAAAATAATCTTAAGGCACTATAAAAAACTACTTTCAAATTATAGTTCTAAATTTAGAACTAAAACATTATTTAAAATTCAACTGTCAAAAAATTTTCTATAAACTAGAAAGACATTTGAAGAGGAAGTTATGAAAAGAATTCAACCTTAGACCTCTTTATTTAACATGTAAACAAAAAACAAAGTACCCTGAATCACTACAAGGATAACTAGCAGAACACATTGAAAGGCAAATACTTACTAAAAAACATTCTGTAGTTTCTAACTGAGGAGAACTTCTCCGAAGGCGCTCTTCCTCAAAATGCTGGAGGTTTGTAGACAGCCCAGTTCCAGAGGTCCGCAGCCTGCCCGCCCCACGTGCACTCTGTAAGCTGTCTCTGCTTGCACTCTGGGCCAGCGAAGCAAGAAAACCTATATTATTTACAAAACCCACAGGCTCTTTGGATGCCCTGTTAGCCATTTCTGTGATATCCCGAGCCTCAACCTTAGAAATAATATCAGATCTTTTCCCAGTTGAATCAACTTTAACGGCTCGAAAGCGAGTAGTCCTAGAGAAAGAAGAATCAGTTATATTTCGAACATCCAGTGACCGAAGCACGTTGTGTGAAGCAGAAGACTGGAGGCTCCCAGACTGAAAGCATTTGGACTGTCTCTGTGGTTTCGCCAGAGAATTATGGAGTGACGTTGGTGCAGAACAGCGAAGAGGTGATAAGAGTCTGTTCTTGTGAGGACTTAGTTCATGGTGGCTGAGAACTGAAGCCTCTGACTCACCATTCAACACCTTTGCAGCGTGCTTAAGATGCTGCTCTTTAGCTTTCGACCCTCTATCCCCATTAAGGAGGGAGGATTCCAGGTTTCCCTTCCGTGTGCCTCCCACGCCACCGCTCTGCTCACCAGCATTCCCTTCTGTAAGAGAAGCAGACGAACCCGCTTCAGGTAGAAGGGGCTCTTCAGTGACACACCCTTCTGAAGGTGGAAATAAACCAGTGTCATCCTCATTGTTAGATGACAGCTTTCCCGAAAAGGGCTTTGTCCGCCTAGGCAGGGACGATCCGAGATGGCGAAGAGTATCAGCAAGCTCTTTGTCAGTTTCAAACTCCGTATGAGGCCTCTGAGATGGTAGTTTGAGGCCACTACTGGAATGAGGCAGTGTGTAACTCTCCCAGTTACCACCTTCCTTAAGAAAATCACTAGTGATAGATGATATGGGTCTATCAGCAGGGGGCAGAGCTGCCGAACTTGAAACTGCACAGCTGGCTGAGTCAGGCAGACGTGTGTTCCCAGGAGAAGGTAAACAAGACTGCCCAATGTGGGGAAGAACTCGCAACAATCTATGGCGAGCAGCTGCTGTGGAACTGCTAGAAGGCCGAGGAGCTATGGGTGGACGAGGTTTTACCTTCACAGCTTTCTTAGGCTAAAAGAAAGGAATGAATACATAATTCTTTACACAATCATTTTCTCCACCCAATAACAAAAATTATCGAAGTAAGAAAAGGTTACTTACATATTGGCATTTGGATTACCTCAATCTAAAATATTTAAAAAGATTAAAATCTTAAGCTTACGATTGAGAAGAATTTTGCTATTTTCCTCATTGAGTATAATTTCCAACAATGTTAAAAGGAAACCAATTTTCCTTTTCATCACTATTGCTTATTTGCCAGTTTTGTTGAGAAGAAAACTGATTATATTAGATATGGCATAGCTGACCTATTTCAGGTCCCCAACAACTTTTCCTAGTAAGATGAGTCAAGTGTTTGGATAGGTAGCTACTGCAGAACAGAGTTAATAGATGACCTAAACTGCTATCCTTGAAAACGCCTGCTTGCAAGTCTGGCCCTTGGCTGGCTTCTAGAAACTTGTATTTCAAGAAGGTTCCTGCTACCCTAACTTGTAAGAGACACTCATTGTGCCTTACTTGTTTGTGCAAGCAATACGGTTTATGCTGAACATTGACTTTTCTTCTGGAAGTCTGGAATTTTGGCACACGCTAGGCAGAGGGTGCCTTCATTAAGAGCTCCTAATGAAATCTCTGGGCACAAAGTCTTTAAGGAGCTTCCCCAGTAGACAACATTCCACATGTGCTGGTAAAACTCACTGACAAATAATTATATACATATTATGAGGCTTCACTGGGAAAGCTTGTACCTCATTTCCTCTGTACTTCACCCACCATGCTCCTTTTCCCTTTGCTGATTTTGCTTTGTACCCTTTTGCTAAAATAAATCTTAACCATGAGTAAAACGATATGCTAGTCCCGTGAGTCCTTCAAGCAAACCATCAAATCTAGGAGTGGTCTAGGGGTTCCCAATATAGTTGATTTTAACAGAAGTGTCACAACAATTCATGATGTATGGTTAAAGTTGAAAATTAAAAATATGAAGCCTTAGCACTTATCTTTCAGATATGGACTGATATGAGCATGACAGAGAATGGAATACCTGATGAAATACCAAGACTCCCAACCTAGAAATGTAAGAGAATGAGGTAATGTAATATCCAGCCAAAAATGTCTGACTTGCATCTAATCATGATGAAACAGTACGATAAATTCAAACTGAGGATATTCTACAAAACTAACCAACACTTCAAAACTATTTGACATGAATGTTTAAAAAAAGGATAAGAAATAATTCTGCATAAAAAGGCAGACCAAGAAGGCATTACAACGAAATACAACACATGATTCTTGATTGGATCTCAAATTGAAAAGAGAGCAAAAAATCAAAATAAAACCTAATGCTAGCAAATACATTACTGAGAAATGAAGAAATATGAATATAGATTATATCATGTGTATCAGTGACAAATTATGTGTATGATAACTGTACTGCAGTTATATAGGAGAAGACTCTATTCTTAGGAGTTATATACTGAATATTTAGGGGGAAAACTGAACTGAACTCCCAAATGAATCAGGTAAAAAAAAAAAAAAAAAACAGAGAAAGCAAATGTGGAAACAATGTTAACTGTTGAATCTAGGTAAAATTTCCATGGATGTTCACAGGTACAACATTTCTGAATGACTGAACATTTTTCAAAATAAAAAAAGGCAAAGTAAGAGTTCAGACAAAGACTGATTTAATTGCCAAGAGGCATAAATGAAAAAAAAGGCACTAGAAGATTCAGACAGAAGAAGAATAATCTTTAAAGGAAGCAAGTAATTGCAGGAAAGAATAAAGAGCAACAGAAAAGGTAAATAGGTGGATAAATATAAATAGTATTGGCAATATAAAACAACTTGAGATGTTCAAAATATATGTAAATTAAAATGCATGACAAAACGATACAAAAGATGTTCATATGTATAACTGGAGTTAGTGTTCTAAGATTATAGCATTAAAAGAAAAGGGATAAAAATCATTTTTATTATACTATAGTCAAGAAGGTACAAATAATCTCTAGAGTACCCATTTGAAAAAACTAATAATAACAAAGTAATAGGATAAAAACTGAAATACAAAAAGTAGATTAAAGAAAGGAAAAAAGAGAGAGGAAAAAGAAATATAAGACAGGTGGTTAAATAGAAAACAAATAGTAAGATGATAAAAATTCACACGTACTGGTAATTATATTCAATGGTACAGAATGAAAAGCTTGTCAGTCTGGATAAAAAAAAAATAAAAAATCCACCATCCATTGATTATAAGAAAAACTCTTAAATATAGAAACATAGAAGAAGTAAAAGTAATAAAATGGAAAGGATATATGACAGAAATATAAATCAAAAGAAAGCTAGCTTAGCTATACTAATATTAGACAAAATAGCTTTTAAGACAAGTGCGTTACAAGACAAACATTTTATAATAATAAATAGCAATATTTATAATAATACAAGCTACAAGAAAGATACCGTAATTCCTTGGATATCATACAAATCTGTACTAGATCATCTGATCTAGTTTGACAGTTTCAAAATATATAAAGCAAAAATAAACATACTAAAAGAAGAAACACAAATTCACAACCAAAGGGGAGATTTCTAATAAACTTCTCTGAATAACTGATGGAAAACAGACACACGCAAAAATCAGAAAGTCTCCAGAAGTCCGAACACCACAAATAACACTTGTCTAACTGATATATGCAGGCCACACACACACACACACACACACACACACACACACACACACGCAGTGACTAGACTGCAGTCTTCCCAAGTGGCATTTACCAGTATGCTTAGTCACAAACCAATCCTCAACTTATTTCAAAGGTCTGAAATCATCTGTTCTCTGACTACAGTGATATTAAACTACAAATCAATAAAAAGATATATAATATTCCACATATTTGTGAACTAAGGAGCTCAGAGCCATGAGTCACATGGATCTAAAGATTAAATATAATCCCTATCAAAATCCCAATGGATTTTTTTTTTTTTTTTGCAAAAATAGAATCATCCATCCTAAAATTCTTAAGTGACCACAAGGAACTCCAAAGAGTCAAAATAATCTTGACAAAGAACAAAGTTGCAGGTCTCACACTTCCTGACTTCCAAACCTACTGCAAACCTCAGTAATCAGAAAAGTGTGGTACTGGCATACATACTGGCCAATAGCACAGAATCAAGGGCTAAAGAAAAGAATGCATGTGTCCACCAAAGACGTGCATAAAGGGTGCTCAAAGCAGCTTTGTTGATGACAGCCACAAATGTCCCAGGGAGACAGATGCAGCGGAGTACAGGCATACCTCGTCTCACTGCACTGAGCAGATATTGCTTTTCCACAGGCTGAAGGTTCGCTGTGACCCTGCGCGGAGCAAGTCTAGATTGACGCCATTTTTCCAACAGCATGTGCTCACTTTGCATCTCTGGGTCACATTTTGGTAATTCTTGTAGTATTTCAGGCGTTTTCATTATTACTATTATATTTCTTATGGTGATCTGTGATCAGTGATCTTTGATGTTACTACTGCAACTCACTGAAGGCTCAGATGATGGCTAGCATTTTTTAGCAATAAATATTTTCAATTAAGGTATGTACATTGTTTTTTAGACATAATGCTACTGTACACTTAACAGACTATAGTATAGTGTAAATATAAATTTTATAGGCACTGGGAAACCAAAAAATTCGTGTGACTCACTTTATTGTGATATTCGCTTTATTGTGGCGGTCTGGAACCAAATCTGCAATATCTCCGAGGTATGCCTGTATAGTCATACAATGGATTAGTACACAGCAGTAAAAGAGAACGAACCGATTCATGCAACAAACGGATGAACTCCAAAAGTATTTTGTTGAGCAAAAGAAACCAGACCAAAAAAAGAAAGTAAATTACATATGATATCATCTATACCAAGTTCAGGGACATTAGACGCTAATTTGTGACGACACAAGTAAGAATAGTAGTTATTTGGGGAGTAGGGAAAGGTAGTCATTGACTGGGAAAGGCTATAAGAAAACCTGGAGAGAAAAACAGGTCCTAGTTTAATTTGAGTTGTACCTACATAACTGTATATAAATGTAAAAATTCATCAAGCTACATTAAACACTTGTGAATTTTATGTACATAGTATATTTCGATAAAGAAAAAGTTACCCACAGAGTGAAAAGCAAAGTTATAGAGTAGTGCTATACATATGACAAAGAACTAATATATAGAATATATAAAAATCTCCAAAAAAATCCGTAAGCAAAATGAACACAATCCAATTTTTTAAATGGGCAAAAAAATTGAATACACATTTTTACAAAAATGGATATCCAAATACCCAATAAATATATGAAAGGTGCTCAACTTCATTAATCAGAGAAATGAAAATTAAAACTATAATGTAATGCCTCTACACACCAATGAGAATGACAAAAATAAAAAAGAAGAACCATATCAAATACTGGTAAGAATCCATGAAAACTGTAACTCTCATTCACTACTGGAGAAAATTCATTCAATTATTTTGGAAAATTGACAATATCTAGGATAGCTAAACATTCCTATCAACACCCAGACATCCTATCTATAATAAGTAAATATTAACAGCATCTTAAAAAGTAACTTGCAAAATTAAGGTTAGACTCTCTTTTATTATCCTTCTTAGTTCTAGAATCATGAAATTTTTTAAAGCCATGAGTTATTTTGAGTGCAATATTATCACATTAAATACACTGCTGGCTAAAAAAAATTAATTCTTTACAGTTAATATTTCAATAAATGAGGTCAGAAACTTGAGATGAATAATATTTTATATAAATTTTTTTCCCAACAATTACCAACAGACCTCAATGCTGCGAGCCCTGCAAGGATAAACTGAAGAAAGGCCTGGCAAAGCTTCACCTTTTTGCTGAGATTCATGTTCTCCATCTTAGCCTTCAGCAGCTTCATCTTATTCATAGTTATTGAATTTTCAATTATCTGTTGCCCAGAAGGAGAAGGCTCTATTTCCTCATCTTCATCAGCATACAAACTATACACAGAACCACTACTGCAAAGAAAATGATAATTGCTATTGAAATGCACCTGATGCCCCCAATTACTAAAAATGTTTAAGGACAATATAAAGCTACAGATGATATTAATGATAAAATAGGTTCATTTTCTCAATGGAAATTCAAGGCAAGTATACTTCAAAATTGTATTTCTTATGGTGGATTCATGTCAATGTATGGCAAAACCAATACAGTATTGTAAAGTAAAATAAAGTAAAAATAAAATTTAAAAAAAAAGAGAAAAAATAAATGGGGATAAATATCATGATTTAACTTTATCGAAAATCTAGTACAACTGAGCTTTTCTTTAAAGTCAATATACCATAAGTGAAGACTTTGTTTGGAAACGGAACCACTCACAACAGCATAGATTTTACAATGAAAAGACACACTTCGGTCACGTCATGACAAATTATTGCAAATGTCAAACACTCCCATCACTGATCGATCACAGCAACATTTATTCAGTCTTATTATGTGGAATTGCTTCTGACTACAGAATGCCATAATATACTGGTACTGTCACACTGCCCTACTATTATGTGTCTATCTGTCCCTCTTACTCCTCTGAATGTGAGCACGTTGAGAGCAGGTATTAATCCTGGGCGTCTTTCATCTGCAGCTGGCACAATGCCTGGCACGAATTTAATAACTGTTTGCTGGATTGATTGAACATTTAATAAACGCTTGCTAGAACACAAATAACTGTACTTTCATTCGACTTTTTCAATAATGGGAAAACTTAAATGGTTACATAATCTCAGTGTATTTGAAGAATGACTGAAAATTTAAATAGAGCATAGCAAGAATGTGTATTAGTCCCTGTGTCCAATGTACTATAGGAGAACTAAAGTATGTACGCTAAAGCAGTATGAGAATTAATAAGATTTCCTGTTCTAGATGACTGCTAAGAAATGGAAACAATCTAAGATCACCCTAACAAGGCATATTCCATACCACTTCTGAAGGGCATGTTACCATCACACAAAGGTGAAGCTGAGAGTGGCTATGTCCATCCCTAAAATTTACGTTTAGCAAACTCAATGTGAAACTGGTGACATTCTGAAATCATGGGTTAACCACACTACCCAGCAACAATGGGTATCAGGGGGCATAACGATGGGAATTGGTCTCCACAATCAACTCGGTCCCTCTGCTTGATCTGCGACTCTCATTTCTACCTGAATACCAGAAATGTCGAGTCTAAAATGAAAACTGGCACAGTGACTTAAGACCAAATTAACACTGCTACTACTTACTGAACGCCTAATCTGCCAGGCGCTTTCCACCTAATATTTCTAATCCTCACAAAATTTACACGAAGTGATATTACATCCCATTTTTATAAATGAGGAACCTGCAGTTGAGAGAAGTTAAATGATTCTGTTCAATACTTAGTAAAATCAGAACTCGTAAATGATGCATCTAAGATTAAAATCCTTCGTCTCTCTGGTTCCAAAGCCTAATTCTTTATACTACTTCCTGTTGCTTCTCCAGGCACCAAACAACAGACCTTCCCGCACCATGCTTATCCACATAGGTGACACAACTTTCAGTGCGTGAAGACGCGCGTCTGGAGGTTGCGTGCACCTGAAAAGGAGGGCGGAGTGCAGATTTCTGCCGGTTCTCCCTTGGGGTTGGAAGGAATGACTCAAGTATATTCTATTCTTGCTCATCTTATAAAACTTCAACTTCAACTACTTCTCATTATATCTCATGGCATTTTAAATTATCCATATTGAATACTGAAAGAGGTTTCTGACTCAATCTTCCTGTAATAAAACACTGGTCCTTAACCGTTTTCCCACAGAGATCAATGTGTTTCTGTGTTTCTGTGTGTGATACACACATACGCACACACACACACACACAGACACACACACATGAGAAATATTTCATGGGATGTATTTTAGCAGAAAAAAGACACTTTTAAGTTCACCTAGCTTTTTAAAGCACCACATTATTGTGTTTGCTCTCACAAAGCAAAGATTCGTGACTCACTGAGGAGCTGGTCTCAATTGTTTTCTAAATGGAAAAATGTAACTAGGATAACACATTAATCTATCAACTTAATCCGAGAATATCTTTCTTTATATTTAAATGCTGTAAATATTTTCTTGAATGCTATATTTAACTTTTTCTAAATCTTTTAATGTAATTATCTGATTAAAGAATAAGAGATGTGCAAATGCAGTATTTATTTCAACAAGAATACTGTTCATCCTGAAGCCAAGTGCTCATGCGACTTTCACAGATAAATTACCATTTAAGTTACCTTTTAATTAACTTTTGCAATGCTTCCTTTTCTTTTTAAACTGTAAAATTATTTTTATATTGAAAAATAGGTACAATTAGTCTCTGCTGTTAGAATTCAAGATAATGGCAATCTTTAAGTGTGTCTTGGAGCAAAAAAGGGACTTCAGAGGTGCAGGATGGGGAACACGTGTACACCCGTGGCAGATTCATGTTGATGTATGGCAAAACCAATACAATATTGCAAAGTAAAAAAAATACATTAAATAAGTTTAGATAAATACATAAGACAGTATATCATGTTACATTTACTTTTTTGATAATTTGTTGAGTTGTCGTCTTAAATTTGTGTACCTTCTTTATTTTTTATATACTACAATAAAAATTAATATAATATATACACATATATATACCTATATATATTTAATGTATAAGGTATATATATATATGTGTGTGTATATATATATATATATATATATATGTATATTTCACCTGGTAACTTATTTGGATAGAACTAAACTATACTCCCTGACAAAGCCTACTCACCAACATTTCATTTCTAATTATCACCAAGTCTTAATACTTCTCAAATCTCTCTCAATTCAGTATATCTTCCTACATTTCCAAATCAAAGTTACTAGTATCTCTTCTAGGCCTATGGCAATAGTTGTTCTCCCCAAAGTCAAATTGGCTACTCATTTTTTTGCCAAACAATATCTAGAAGGATCAGTTTAAAATGAGCTTTATTATCACTCTATGGCTCAAAACCTTTTGTTCGATCACTTCTGATTTTTCTGGAAACAAAGTATTCTAATCATGTTCTACAGGCCTTACAAGGCATCATACCGCCCTTCAGAGATTTTCTGTACCACAGCCACCCCCATTATTTTTCAAACCCTTAAGAAAGTCAAACTCCTGCCACAGGTGTTTTTCACCCTGTGTTTCCTCTGACTGAAGATACCTTCCATTCCTGTTCATTTTCAGAGTTTAGCACAAAAGTCACATCTCAAGAGAAGCCACAGCTCCCACTCTAACCCTTGGATGTAGTTAGGCTTCCTTGACACATGCTCTGCAAAGACTGTCTTCGTTTCAGCTGGAAGTTTTACCCCAGATTATTAATTCATTAATTTGTAGTCAAGAAAAAGATGTACCTCTCTCATTAGAAATAAAGTCTCTGTAGAACTTGGGTTTGTTTTAACTCCGTGTTTTACCACCAGAACCTAAAACAGTTCCTATTACCTTTTAATTAACTTTTGCAATGCTTCCTTTTATTTCTTCCCACTTAAAAAAGCAGTAAGGTGGAAAGATTTGAGATGAATAGTGATGACTGATTTGCTGGAGCAGCCGTGAAGAGATACCCCATGCCCAAGGTAAGAAAAACCCAAGTAAGATGGTAGGTGTTGCAAGAGGGCATCAGAGGGCAGACACACTGAAACCATAATCACAGAAAACTAGCCAATCTGATCACATGGACCACAGCCTTGTCTAACTCAGTGAAACCAAGCCATGCCCGCGGGGCAACCCAAGACAGGCGGGTCATGGTGGAGAGGTCTGACAGAATGTGGTCCACTGGAGAAGGGAATGGCAAACCACTTCAGTATTCTTGCCTTGAGAACCCCATGAACAGTATGAAATGGCAAAATGATAGGATACCAAAAGAGGAACTCCCCAGGTCATTAGGTGCCCAATATGCTACTGGAGGTCAGTGGAGAAATAACTCCGAAAGAATGAAGGGATGGGGCCAAAGCAAAAACAATACCCAGTTGTGGATGTGACTGGTGATAGAAGCAAGGTCCGATGCTGTAAAGAGCAATATTGCATAGGAACCTGGAATGTCAGGTCCACGAATCAAGGCAAATTGGAAGTGGTCAAACAAGAGATGGCAAGAGTGAACGTCGACATTCTAGGAATCAGCGAACTAAAATGGACTGGAATGGGTGAATTTAATTCAGATGACCATTATATCTACTACTGCGGGCAGGAATCCCTTAGAAGAAATGGAGTAGCCATCATGGTCAACAAAAGAGTCCAAAATGCAGTACTTGGATACAATCTCAAAAACGACAGAATGATCTCTGTTCGTTTCCAAGGCAAACCATTCAATATCATGGTAATCCAAGTCTATGCCTCAAAAGTAATGCTGAAGAAGCTGAAGTTGAACGGTTTTATGAAGACCTACAAGACCTTTTAGAACTAACACCCAAAAAAGATGTCCTTTTCATTCTAGGGGACTGGAATGCAAAAGTAGGAAGTCAAGAAACACCTGGAGTAACAGGCAAATTTGGCCTTGGAATGCGGAATGAAGCAGGGCAAAGACTAATAGAGTTTTGCCAAGAAAATGCACTGGTCATAGCAAACACCCTCTTCCAACAACACAAGAGAAGACTCTACACATGGACACCACCAGATGGTCAACACCGAAATCAGATTGATTATATTCTCTGCAGCCAAAGATGGAGAAGCTCTATACAGTCAACAAAAAGAAGACCGGGCGCTGACTGTGGCTCAGATCATGAACTCCTTATTACCAAATTCAGACTCAAATTGAAGAAAGTAGGAAAAACCGCTAGACCATTCAGGTATGACCTAAATCAAATCCCTTATGATTATACAGTGGAAGTGAGAAATAGATTTAAGGGACTAGATCTGATAGAGTGCCTGATGAACTATGGAATGAGGTTCATGACATTGTACAGGAGACAGGGATCAAGACCATCCCCATGGAAAAGAAATGCAAAAAAGCAAAATGGCTGTCTGGGGAGGCCTTACAAATAGCTGTGAAAAGAAGAGAAGTGAAAAGCAAAGGAGAAAAGGAAAGATATAAGCATCTGAATGCAGAGTTCCAGAGAATAGCAAAAAGAGATAAGAAAGCCTTCTTCAGCGATCAATGCAAAGAAATACAGGAAAAGAACAGAACGGGAAAGACTAGAGATCTCTTCAAGAAACTTAGAGATACCAAGGGAACATTTCATGCAAAGATGGGCTCGATAAAGGACAGAAATGGTATGGACCTAACAGAAGCAGAAGATATTAAGAAGAGGTGGCAAGAATACACAGAAGAACTGTACAAAAAAGATCTTCACGACTCAGATAATCACAACAGTGTGATCACTCACCTAGAGCCAGACATCCTGGAATGTGAAGTCAAGTGGGCCTTGGAAAGCATCGCTACGAACAAAGCTAGAGGAGGTGATGGAATTCCAGTTGAGCTGTTTCAAATCCTGGAAGATGATGCTGTGAAAGTGCTGCACTCAATATGCCAGCAAATTTGGAAAACTCAGCAGTGGCCACAGGACTGCAAAAGGTCAGTTTTCATTCCAATCCCAAAGAAAGGCAATGCCAAAGAATGCTCAAACTACCACACAATTGCACTCATCTCACACACTAGTAAAGCAATGCTCAAAATTCTCCAAGCCAGGCTTCAACAGTATGTGAACCATGAACTTCCTGATGTTCAAGATGGTTTTAGAAAAGGCAGAGGAACCAGAGATCAAATTGCCAACATCTGCTGGGTCATGGAAAAAGCAAGAGAGTTCCAGAAAAACATCTATTTCTGCTTTATTGACTATGCCAAAGCCTTTGACTGTGTGGATCACAATAAACTGTGGAAAATTCTGAAAGAGATGGGCATACCAGACCACCTAACCTGCCTCTTGAGAAATCTGTATGCAGGTCAGGAAGCAACAGTTAGAACTGGACATGGAACAATAGACTGGTTCCAAATAGGAAAGGGAGTACGTCAAGGCTGTATATTGTCACCCTGCTTATTTAACTTGTATGCAGAGTACATCTTGAGAAACGCTGGACTGGAAGAAACACAAGCTGGAATCAAGATTGCTGGGAGAAATATCAATCACCGCAGATATGCAGATGATACCATCCTTATGGCAGAAAGTGAAGAGGAACTAAAAAGCCTCTTGATGAAAGTGAAAGAGGAGAGTGAAAAAGTTGGCTTAAAGCTCAACATTCAGAAAACGAAGATCATGGCATCTGGTCCCATCACTTCATGGGAAATAGATGGGGAAACAGTGGAAACAGTGTCAGACTTTATTTTTGGGGGCTCCAAAATCACTGCAGATGGTGACTGCAGCCATGAAATTCAAAGACACTTACTCCTTGGAAGGAAAGTTATGACCAAGCTAGATAGTATATTCAAAAGCAGAGACTTTACTCTGCCGGCTAAAGTCCGTCTAGTCAAGGCTATGGTTTTTCCAGTAGTCATGTATGGATGTGAGAGTTGGACTATGAAGAAGGCTGAGCACCGAAGAATTGATGCGTTTGAACTGTGGTGTTGGAGAAGACTCTTGAGAGTCCCTTGGACTGCAAGGAGATCCAACCAGTCCATTCTGAAGGAGATCAGCCCTGGGATTTCTTTGGAAAGAATGATGCTAAAGCTGAAACTCCAGTACTTTGGCCACCTCATGTGAAGAGTTGACTCATTGGAAAAGACTCTGATGCTGGGAAGGACTGGGGGCAGGAGGAGAAGGGGACGACCAAGGATGAGATGGCTGGATGGCATCACTGACTCGATGGACGCGAGTCTGAGTGAACTCCGGGAGTTGGTGATGGACAGGGAGGCCTGGCGTGCTGCAGTTCACGGGGTTGCAAAGAGTCAGACAGGACTGAGCGACTGAACTGAACTGATACTAGATGTTGCATCAAAACAAATCAAATAATTCTATTTCTTTTTTAGAGCAAGAATTGGCAAACTGAGACCAAGATCAAATTTAGTCCACCACTTATCTCTTATTGACCCATGAGCTAAGAATAGTCTTTATTAACTTTAAATAGTTAAAAAAGAATCAGAATAACATTGCGTAATGTGAAAATGTGGAATTCATATTTGTGTCCAATGAAGTTTTACTGGCATATAGCCGCACTCGATCACGTATCACACATGCTGCTCTTGCACCACAATGCCCGAGCTGTAGCTACCACAGAGACTGCATGTGCCTCTCTCCTTGCTGCGCACTGTGGCTTAGCTCTATAAAGCACAGCGGCACAGGGATGATTCAGCAGCATTGTGAGCGCCATGCGTGTCACTGCACAATGGTATTTTTACTAGTACATACCCAACGTGTCGAAACAAAGAGAAGAATGCATTTCCAAAGCTGCAGTTTTAAAGCGCTGCAGAGTGCTCAGTGTGGTCAGACTCTGCAAGCCCTGGACTGTAGCCCATCAGGCTCCTCTGTCCATGGGACTCCCCAGGCAAGAGTAATGGAGCAGGTTGCCACTTTCTCCTCCAGGGGATCTTCCCTACCCAGGGACTGAGCCCAGGTCTCCTGCTTGGCAGGTGGATTCTTTACCACTGAGCCACCAGGGGAGAGCACTGTGTTTATGATACCAGGACACCACAGGCATGCTAAAGGAAAACAACATATTTGGACATTATCAGATTAAGGAATCAGGACAACATGCCCAACTTGCAGGAAGACAATGATAAGAAAGAGCAGAAAATTAAAAATGGAATATATCATCACAGTATGAAAATGAAAATGAGAGTGCCACCGAAAGAAGTTTCAAAGTAGCTTATTTACCAGCCAAACAAGGAAATGTTTACCAATTGTGAATTAAGCAGTTGATCACAGCAGTTGAAAAAATGTGGCCACAGAAAATAAACTTGTTTAAAGACAATTTTTTGGCAAGAACAATTTCTAGAAGAGCTGAGAACAATGGAAGCAACATCAATAGTCAGTTAGAAGATGAGCAAATGAGTCGCTTTCTTCCTTGGCTTTTGATGAATAAGCCACATGTTACTCAGTTGTTTTTGTTTATTCAGGGTGTCAATACCAAATTTGAACTGACCGAAGAACTAGACCC
The DNA here is from genome assembly GCF_014754425.2 of Oryx dammah. Taxonomy (NCBI): domain Eukaryota; kingdom Metazoa; phylum Chordata; class Mammalia; order Artiodactyla; family Bovidae; genus Oryx; species Oryx dammah. Next base: position 16,189,195 of record NW_024070190.1, read on the forward strand.
AATGTACCGTCTGCATGAAACAACTACAGGTAAGAATATTTTCAAAGAAATTGCTAAAACATCAGGTGCAACTTGAAGTGAAGCAACTGAAGCTGTGAGTCCCTCTGGTCGCGGCCCACTCTTTGGGACCCCATGGACTGTAGCCCACCAGGCTCCTCTCTCCATGGATTTCTCAGGCAAGAACACTGGGAGTGGGTTGCCATTCCCTTCTCCAGGGGATCTTCCCACCCCAGGGAAAGAACTCCAGGTTTTCTGCACCGTAGGTAGACTCTTTACCATCTGAGCCACCAAGAAGTGAAACCTGCTACAACTGAGAGAACAGGAAGAAACTGTGCTGAACAACTGTACAAAGCTAATGAAAATGTGAGGTGTTTAAAACCGATGGTTATCTGTGTTATTCATCAGAAGGTATTCTGCAGTAAATATCTGAATCTATCACATATTACTGAACCAACAGTGTCAATGGAAGTTAAAGGAAACCTGCATATTTCAAAAATCTGTTTAAATGTGCAATTGAGACGCTCTACCTATATTCAACTGGAAGCGCAACATAGTAACATACTAAAGGCAAACAGCAAAAAATGACTCAGAGTATTCTATAAATGCCTTCCTAGTGATGAAAGTGCTCAATTAAAATCATATGCTCATGGACTGCTACCAGTATTTGGAAGTACAAAGTTTTAAAGATAAATAAAATCTCATTCCAGATCAATATTAACAAATACATTTTCAAAACTGATTCCACAAATTTGACAGGTAACGCTTTCAACCCCAATTAACTAAACTATTACTCCCACAAAAAGGAATTCCATTCTTCTCGTTAGTAGACCTGAATTAGATACACACACACTCAATTATTATATTTTGAATTTTGTCTGTAAAAATTTTGTGAAAGTTTGTTTTATCTGGTTATATAAGTACTTTTACATGGTATCCTTAACTTCATCTCTTGGCCTGAAAACCCTATAACAGTTACTATCTGGCCCTTTACAGAAACGGTTGCTCTATTATAAGAGTTAAGAAAGCCTCTCTCAGGATAAGAAAAGAGCCTTCTGCTCTGCTTCCTCATCCACCCTATCCCTTGTCCAATTCTGGTAAGTGACTAGAGAGGAAAAGAAAGAGAAAGAAAGGATATATTAGGAGGAACAATAATACAGTTTTAATTGAAATCCATAACAACATTTGGATTGTGTCTTAAACACAAATAAAAGTTTTGTGTTTACTCTTAGTAAAAGGAGTAAGTGATGTTCCAAGCAAATGAAAAAGAAGTACAAAAGCATGTACTTTTGTTCCAAGCAAATGAAAAAGAAGTACAATAAACAAGAGCTATAAAAAGGATACCAGGGTGTAAAAGGCCTTCCACGCCCAGCTATAGAGCTTAGATTCTCTCCTCTAGGAAAGGAGAGGCAAAAGAGGATGTCCTGAGGAAGAAAACCAAAACAGCAGCAAAGTGGCAAATGGCAAGACGGGCGTAAAGCAGTCCTGCTCACGGCCCAGAGCGAGAGGCGCCGGACTGGAGCTGCAGCCCGCTGCTCCCCCTGCCCTGCGCTTCTGCTGAAGGCATGTCTACAGTGCCAACCAGATTTTGACACATAGAGTCAACAAAAAACACCATTCCTGATGTCTGCTCTCTGCCAACAGAGTAAGTATAATCTTTCTTCCACATAACACACTGAGGTGAGGCAGAATCCTAAAGGAATCCCTGATTCCCAATTCTAGGTGCTCACACCCTGCATATTCTCCGAGCTTTGAGTTTGGCATGACTTATTTAACTTCTATGCAGAAGGAACGCTGGGCTGGAAGAAACACAAGCTGGAATCAAGATTGCCGGGAGAAATATCAATAACCTCAGATATGCAGATGACACCACCCTTATGGCAGAAAGTGAAGAGGAACTCAAAAGCCTCTTGATGAAAGTGAAAGAGGAGAGTGAAAAAGTTGGCTTAAAGCTCAACATTCAGAAAACGAAGATCATGGCATCCGGTCCCATCAGTTCATGGGAAATAGATGGGGAAACAGTAGAAACAGTGTCAGACTTTTTTTTGGCGGGGGGGAGGGGCTCCAAAATCACTGCAGATGGTGACTGCAGCCATGAAATTAAAACACACTTACTTCTTGGAAGAAGAGTTATGACCAACATAGATAGCATATTCAAAAGCAGAGACATTACTTTGCTGACTAAGGTCGTCTAGTCAAGGCTATGGTTTTTCCAGTGGTCATGTATGGATGTGAGAGTTGGACTGTGAAGAAGGCTGAGTGCCGAAGAATTGATGCTTTTGCACTGTGGTGTTGGAGAAAACTCTTGAGAGTCCCTTGGACTGCAAGGAGATCCAACCGGTCCATTCTGAAGGAGATCAGCCCTGGGATTTCTTTGGAAGGAATGATGCTAAAGCTGAAACTCCAGTACTTTGGCCACCTCATGGGAAGAGTTGACTCATTGGAAAAGACTGATGCTGGGAGGGATTGGGGGCAGGAGGAGAAGGGGACGACCGAGGATGAGGTGGCTGGATGGCATCACCGACTCGATAGACGCGAGTCTGAGTGAACTCCGGGAGATGGTGATGGACAGGGAGGCCCGGCGTGCTGCGGTTCATGGGGTCGCAAAGAGTCGGACACAACTGAGCGACTGAACTTAGCTGAACTGATGCCTTGCTTCTATTCAACAAAATATGGCAAAAGTCGAGGGATATTTCAGATATAACTCAGGCTCCAAATCAGCTGATTCTGAGTTCATCAAAAGAGAACTGAAGGCAGCCTCTACCCAAAAGCCAGCAAAAACCCAGGGCCCTCAGTCATTGGACTGTCAGGAAATAGGCCCACAAAGTGAAGGAGCCTGAAAGCACATCGTCTTCCCACTGAAATTTCCAGGGGGCACCTTTGCCGACACCGGGACTGCAGCTCTGCGGGAACCTGAGAAGAGCGCCTGGCTGAACTGTGCCTCGACTCCCAAGCCACGGAAACTGACCGCAGACTGCAAGCTGATCTTTCTGTGCAGGGCACTGCCACCAGGCTTTGACGCTGTGGAGTTAGACCTCAGTCTCCTGCACCCTTTCCTTTGTTGCCTGTCCTACTGCTCTTTCCAGGTCACTCTTCCTGAGGTGAGTCCTGACTCCCCACCTTTCAGATAAAATGAAGGCCCTCTTATCTGCTTTTCCAGAAATTTTAATGTCTTTTTACAACAACTAACAAAATTATATTATAGATACAATTTATAGCAGATTTCATGTTCCATAAAGGAAGAATATAATTTTTATAACTTAGTGTGTAGTATAAAAATAGACTACAAAAGTTCAGTTAAATGTTTAGTGAATGTTTGAAAGTGAAATAAGGTTTTAAAAATCATAGTAAGGCAGAGTGCACAGAAACTTAAAACTTACCTTACCTAATTTACTAACTTTTCTACTGCCTAGCCCAAGTACCTTTGTTTCCTTCTGACTTTAAAACAACCCTCCTTCCTTTTTTAAAGGATTATACGTTATATAATTTGTTATTTTATTTATTTATCATTTTTTGAGGCTGTGCCCCACAGCTTGTGGGATCTTAGTTCCCAAACCAGGGACGGAATCTGGGCCCTTGTCAGTCAGCACACTGAGTCCTAACAGCTGGACCACCAAGGGATTCCCCTCCCCCTTTTACAGAGTAGGAACACAGGACTAGAGAGGTAAAGATGGATCCACCTTTAAGCAACAGCTAAATTCTGGGGAAAAAAAAACAGTAACTTTAGGCTTAATCCTTTATATTACGCCATGGCTATACTGATATAACATCACACTATTAGAACAAAACTCAATAATCTAGTAGGCATCTTAGAGTTTTAATGCCAAATATTTTTACAAAAAAATCCTACTCTATAAAGAAATTTCAGTTTTAGAAATTATTCCTATCAATCATAGGAAGAACAATTTCAGAATTCTATAACTGAGGTGGGATGGGGAGAAGGGGAGGATGCATAAAATTTAGTTAATCTGGTGACTATAGTAAGATTATTCTGACAACACAAGGTAGACATACGGCTTATGGGCACATCACGATGTTCTCCTTTTCTAAGTGAGACACGTAAATGAAAACCTATTTACCTTAAAGATTCAGATAATGGGGTTAGAGTGCCGTCTCCCCTGTCTACTACACGGAAGAAATTCAACTGGTCTCCTTCTTGGTATACCAAAAGTGTAACTTGCTTGTTGCAGGAGGTCTTCTCCCAGACCTCATCTCGGCTGGAATCCATGTACTCAGCCATCTCCTTAAGTGGATCTTCCATAGGAACTACAAATGGAAACACTGATAGATAAGTTTTCAAGTCATATCAAGTTCAATGCATTTTTGTACACTATCAGGATATAACATGTCAAGTTTGAACAACAATCCTGGGCATATAATACATATATATTATATTCTTCAAATAAATGTTTGGTCTTTTTATAGTTTATACAACATTTTCTATGCTGTATTAATATGAAAGAAAAGAAATATGTTGTTATGTACAAAGACAGGGTTTAACCAAATACATGAGGTTTTCCTGTGCCACTGGAGTGAATATTCATTGATTCTATGATGTAATTATCTATAACTATTTTTACTTCATATCTTCCACTCCTTATATGTTCTAATATCAGTTTCAACAATCAATAATTAAAAATTAATGTTAATTCCACTTACTTTAGATTTAAAAACACACACACAACTGGGAGACATATTTTAGAAATTAGAAGTGAATCCTTTTTTTCTTTCTGGTTTTATATAAAGGCTGATTCTTCTCAGAGTTCTTTCCTGACGTGAAGACAGGTAATTTAAAAAAAGGAAAAGTGAAGTTGCTCAGATGGCCCAACTCTTTGCGACCCCATGGACTGCAGCCCACCAGGCGCGTCTGTCCATGGGGTTTTCTAGGCAAGAGTACTGGAGTGGGGTGCCATTTCAGTACATGGTAACTCAAGAGCACATGGGGCCACTTATTATACAAAAACTGCTATGTCTGTAATGATTAATATGTTGCCACTTGAAAGCATCCGCCCAGGACCCCACTTGTTCTGGCTGACACCCACGTGTCTAGTCAGCGCACACGGCTCTAGTGGTCTGGAACAGTCGTCAGGTTCGGACGATATTGCTAGCATCATCTCAAGCCACTCTCAGCACACGGCAGCCACAGATCCTGCTCTTGTGGTGGGAACAAGCCGTAAGAGGTGGCTAGCTCACAGGCTGAATGTTCTAAAAGCCCCTGAACCCCAGATCAGGGGTCTAAGTAATGGCTACAGCAAAAAAAAAAAAAAAAGGTCATTCCCAAAGACAGTTTCATGTCAAGTTGCACAAACACTGTTCTTTCTTAAAAGAGGCAACAATTTCTCAAACTCCATAACTTTCATTCAAGTAGCTTATTTATTAACAGAATCACAGTGCTGAACTACCCTTTAGAAAGTCACAACAATAATGAATATTAAGTCTGAAGCTAATTAACCATTAAAGATGTCCCCATATCCTAAATTCAATACCACCACTATTAATAAAACAGAAACTTCAGAAACACAGTAAGATCTACCTTGTTTTTGATAAGACTTTCACAGATACAAAATGTATTTATGCTACACTTTCCATACTGTATTAACAAGAAACAAAAACTCTGTGGCTGCCATTATGAAAACCATAGGAAAGTCTTGTTTAAACCAACAAGTGGGCCTTACTTCAGGAGTCACTGGCACTGGCCATGTGTATGTACTTAATGGCTATACACACACATCCCTTTCATAATAGAAAAATCGTTTAGACTTCATCAAGTATAAAATATTATGCATATAGTTTAGGATAAAATTTAGTTTTAGAAAGGAAAATATTTTTCTTTTTTGGCTGTGCCATGCAGCTTGCGGGATCTTAGTTCCCATCAGGGATCAAAATCATGCCCCCCTGCAGTGGAAGCACAGAGTCCAAACCACTGGACTGCCAAGAAGTCCTTTTCTAGGTTGCTTTGATAATGTTTAATTCAAAAACAATTTTAAAAGCTAAGTATTTCTAGCATTCACATGATAAAGATATTTTCTAAACCACAAATTTCAAGTAAGACTCAGTAGCTAAAAATAAGGTTTCTGATATACAGTATGGAGAAGTTCTAGATTTGGGGAGTTTTTCCTTTTCACAAAGTTTTCAATGATGTAAAGCAGACAACTGGAGAAGAAAACGGTAACCCACTGCAGCATTTTTGCCTGGAGAACTTCACAGGGAAAGGAGACGAGCAGGCGATAGAGAGAGTCCATGAAGTTGCCGAGTCGGATACAACTTAGCAACCAAACCAACAAAGGCAGACAACAGCAAGCTGTTAAATTTTAAAGGCTGATTCAATAAAGCCAAACTTACTAAAAACTCCATCTAAAATATCAAATAAGAGAAGTTCTAGGGCCTGATTTTTTCAGTTACAAACAAAGCACAGGAAATTGTAGGAAAAAGGTATGACAACACTTCAACTACCAAAGGGCAGTGCTAACTTTCACTACTTTAAATTTTAAAAATACATATATTTTAAATTCAGAACCTGTGGTGCTCATACTCTTCCTCACATATATAATTGCAGTCCTAGTAAGAAAAGCAGGTAATAAATAATAATAATAAAACATCCGTCTTTAAAGACAATACTATACACAAATAACAAACTTTGAAAATATAATACAATGAAATTCACATGTCATTAAATTCACGTCTTATCGTGACAGCTCAGTAAATGCATTAGGGTTTTTGTACTACTCTCAGAATCGGTAGTATAGACGTCACATGTCACATGGGACAATTTAAGTCCAATTAATTGGAAGTCCCTGATATTACAAGTCTAGTTAATCAGCTCTCACATTATCTTTGTTTTTTTCTAACTTATCCATAAGAGTTCAACAGTCACAATAACCTATCAAAAAATCCTCTTAAAATAGCTAAGAAAGATGGTGATAACCCTATTTTCTAATAAAAATTAGGAAGCATGGAGATGGAATCTGACTTGTGGAAGAAGTATTAAGCCATCAGTGGAATCAATACTTAACATTCAATTTTCTGGTTAGTAAAGGATCAAACACAAAGACCTTCCCCAAAATGAGGCCTACAGAGCAGGCCTGCTCTAGGAAGCGGCGGGTGCCTCTGCTCTGCGGGGACTCATGCGAGAAACCTGAACCAGGGACACAGTGAGCGGTGAGCACGGGGTCTCTCCCGTGCTTGGCGCTTTCTTCCTGCTCCAGCCTCTGCTCCCGCCGCCGCCATCCCCAGGGCTCTCCTCCTGCCCCGCGGCCCTACTCCCACGGACACTGTCATGCTGCTACATGACAGCCGCTTAAAGGGACATCGATTCTGCTCACATCTGCTGTGGCACTGTGATGAAGCAGGGACACTCTCTCCCAAGAAACACTGCACTGAAAATCTAGGAGATGCCCAAAATGTGCTTCCTGAATGAATGGATGGATGGACTCTCAGAGACACCCACATCCTGAAAAAAAGGCTTTAACAGCAACATGATAATATCTACAAAATCCAAATGCATCACAAACCAGGCTAAGAGCCATCTTTGGAATTTCCTGTAACAATCATTACCCCAGGAGTTGAAAACTCAGTGGACTGAAAAAAGCAACAAGACCAGTAAACTGCAGCTAAACACAGGGATAACAATGTAATATTTATACTATGCCATCCCACTGTCCTTTCCTATACTGGTGAGGTTTATATTTGAATCCTTCTGGATTGAATGAGGAATCATGAGATTTTCTGGAATATGAGTTCCTGCCTCTGTGCATTTAGGCTTTATAAAACAATGCTGAAGGACCTATTATACGGCACAAAGAAGTATACTTAATATTTTATAATAACCTATAAAGGAAAAGAATCTAAAAAAGAGACATACATATACAAATAAACACACATATAAATATGTATGGCTGAATCACTTTGCTAGATACTTTAAATTAACACACCACTGTAAATGAACTATACTTCAATAAAAATAAATACATTTTTAAAAAATAAAAAAAATGCTGAGGGAAACAAGTGTGGTTCTTCTAAGATGTAATAGCTGGGGAAAAAACTTGAATAAAACCTGAAGCTATAACATCATCTGGCTTGAAGATTACTACTGTCAAATTGCTTTAATATACGTAATTTTAACATATGCCTACCTCTACTAGTATTTATAGGTCCACCGCGCATAGCCAAAACCAGCTTCAAGGTACAACCTTCTGAAATGCTGTGGATAATTAACACACACAAGAAAAACCACAAACATCAAAATACATTCAGTGTTAAATATACACATTCTTACGTGTTGGTTTATCAGGCATAGTGCCCACTCTAAAAGATTTTTTAAAAGATACAGCAATGTGCATAAATATAAAATGTTAACTTATTTACTTCCATAAAAATGAAAACATGACGTTCTCTTAAGACTTAAATATGAAATGAATAACAAGTATGAAAAGGACCTCTGTGGTTTAGCCTCATCATTTCACATGTTAGGCTCTAAGAAGAAAAGAAGCTGTTAAGATCCAAAGTCTCAGAAATAACAGATCTAACTAATAAATAGAAAAACTGCAAATCTACAAATCTCCCCATGCCCAGCGCTCTCCCAGCTATTCCACATGGCCTCTGACCTTTTTGTTTTAGGAAAGAATGAAGGATTATGTGAGAGAAGGGAGAAAGACAGAAGGTCAGACAGCATGTCTGCAGTCCCTGAGGCACACAGTGTCACGCAGCGTCACATCAGGAGAGCTTCAGAGCAATGAAGCCATGAAGAGCAACACTCTCTCACCCAGCACACTCATGAAAATGAAACAAAAGGAATGCAGCCAGGTGGTAAGAAGCCAATATTCAAAGAAAGGCGCAAAGAAGGTAAGATAAGAAGGAAGTCTAAAATGCAGGGGTAAATAGCTTGGTATAAATAATGAAAAGGTGAAACACAGAAGCAGAGGACAAGGATCAGGTAGTGTGGGTACGGAGCCAACACATCTTAAAGTACAGAATTTATACTGAAATCCAGGGCTAAGAATTATTCAGAGGAAGACGAGACACAATTCAAGGGTTCAGCAGAAAAACAATGGTAAACGGAGTCATAACTCTGAGCATCTATAAAACATCTGAAATGCAATCACACTCACTTGTAATAATTCAAGCAATAGTCATCTTCAAGTTCCATGTCATTCCAAATTAAGTGCTGCTGACAGATGGGAATACCTTAGGGGAAGGTCATAAAGAAACTGGTTAAAAATTCAACAGAATCTTTGGAAGAGTATGATACAAATCTACTTCATTAAATAAATAATAATAAACACAATTCTAAACTGAATGATAGATGCTTAGCTAAAATGTACAGCATGGTATGTAAAAAGGCGTGGCTATTCTATCCACACTCTAGAAAAGAACAGTGAGAACAGTATGTTTCAGTAACTCTTTGGCCTTGAAACAAACTTTAAGAATAGGAAGTCATTTAAAAAAATAGTTTGAAATCAGCTCTGAAGAGTTTACGATCTAAGGCCTAGAGAACAGTTCTCAATATTGCAAAGTACAGCCTCCATTTAGTTACATTAAGCATTGAAAGTGTATTATGAGTAGAAGGTGAGCAGTACTGGTGAGGGGGTTAAATGTGTAAACTCCAAGCTATAAAATAAGAAAGTCATGGGAATATAATGTACAACGTGCAGACTGTAGTTAATTAGAGCTTGTTGTCTATCTAAAAGTTGCTAAAAGAGTAGGTCCTCAAATTTTTCATCATTAAGAAAACAAAATTCTGTCACTGTATGGTGGTGGATGTTACCTATTAACTAGACTTACTGAATTGATCATATTACAATACAGCAGCCCCGGGTATCCGAGGGATCCTGGTCCCAGGTCCCCCACAAATGCCAAACTCCCTGGATGTTTAAGTACCTTATGTATAAAATGACGTAGCATTTATCTGTAAATGACCTTATACTCATCCTCCTGTATACTTTAAGTCACCTCTAGACTACTTACAATACTTAACACAATATAAACACTATGTAAATAGTTGCTAATGATGCAAATTCAACTTTTGCTTTTTGTAATTCTCTGTAATTTTTTCCCCAATATTTTCAATCCATAGTTGATTAACTCCTGCAGAACCAGAGGGTATGAAGTGCCAACTTTATATACAAATATCAAATCATTATGCTGTATACCTCTGAAATAATATAATATCAATTATATCTATATTTAAAAATACAATTTAATTTAGTTTACTTGGCCTTAAGTATTTGTATTCTAAGAGTCTGTTCCCAGAGCAGCACATACACATGGAACAATGACTGTTTATATGTGAGATTATTCAGTGATTCAGATGGGATCTTTCATGCCTCTTCCAAATAGAAAGGTCAATAATCTTGAAACAGGGCACAGAATATAATTTACCATAAAACATTAATATATTAGAAAATTCCTTCCACCTTGAATGTGATTATAGTCCATAACCGCATATTAACATGCCTTTTGTAGTCTGAACGCTGCTGCTGCTGCTGCTAAGTCGCTTCAGTCGTGTCCGACTCTGTGCGACCCCATAGACGGCAGCCCACCAGGCTCCCCCGTCCCTGGGATTCTCCAGGCAAGAACACTGGAGTGGGTTGCCATTTCCTTCTCCAATGCATGAAAGTGAAAAGTGAAAGTGAAGCCATTCAGTCGTGTCCGACCCTCAGCGACCCCATGGATTGCAGCCTTCCAGGCTCCTTCATCCATGGGATTTTCCAGGCAAGAGGACTGGAGTGGGGTGCCATTGCCTTCTCCGAGTCTGAACACTAAGTAACGAATAATTTAATCTTCAAAAACAAGTGTATCATGGACTATTTTCAGGCTTACCTGGTGGCTCAGATGGTAAAGAATCCAACTGCAGTGCAAGAGACCCAGGTTCGATCCCTGAGTCGTGAGGATACCCTGGAGAAGGAATGACTACCCACTCCAGTGTTCTTGCCTGGACAAGAATACTTGAGAAGAGCTGGGCATGACTGAGCGACTAAGCATGCACGCACATGGGCAATCTCCAATGCTGAAAAGTATGGTCCACAGGACAGAGTCTTCGCAGCTCCGTGATGCTGAAAGAGTTACGGCAGAGTCCACGTCTGAGTGTGTGTGCGCATGCGCTCGGCCGTGCCCAGCCTTCTGGGACCCGTGCGCTGGAGCCCACCAGGCTTCTCTGTCCATTGCACCTTCCAGGCAAGAATACTGGAGTGAGTTTCCATTTCCTACTCCAGGGGGTCTTCCCGACCCAGGGATCCAACCGGCATCACTTGCATCTCCAGCATTGGCAGCTGGAATCTTTACCGCTCCAGCACCTGGGAAGCCCAGATTCCATACTTGAGGGTAAACTCTTTTTTCTGCAAACTGCACATTTGAACGCCTGAAGACTATACTAGCCACAGTGAGCATTATACTCAATGGAACACTTAATGGTTGATATGTTGATGAACATCTTTTCCAAATATTTCACATACTGCCTTCTCAAGTTACTTTTGCTTATGATGCTATGAAATAAGTTGACTAGAATGATGGCAGGAAGTGCAATGTTAGTTTTTATTATTATAAGCCAGGCACTGTTATAAATGCTTGACCTGTATTATCATAATTTAACTGCAACAGTAATAATCTTGTGAAGCAGGCAACACTACTCTATATATTTCACAAATGCTAAACCTGAAGCGTTGAGACACTAAGTGACGCCTAGAGAGTGGGGTCAGAGATGTAAAGCCCCGACAGGCTAACTCCAGAGACTGCAGTCAACCTGTGTGCTGATGAGTCTGAAGACAGTCAGTCTCCACAAAGCAAAAGTAGCTGCCTGGGTGTATGTTTAAGTAGACCTGAACGGTTACTAAACATTCTTCAAATGTTCCAAAAGATCATCACGAAATACAGCCCATGGGCTCAGGAGGCGGATATACATGCATCTCCCAACTGGGAACAGTTCACCTTTTTTGCTTCCAGTTAAAAAAGAATGCCACTGAGGAAAGGCTTTTAAGCTAGAAATTATTTCATGTTAAAAGTACTTTCATATTTTAAAAAATTTAGTGCTTCCCTGGTGGCTCAGCGGTAAAGAATCTGCCTGCCAATGCAGGAAACAGGGCAGGTTTGACCCCCATCCGGAAAGATCCCACATGCCACGGGTAGCTAAGCCAGGACACCGTAACTATTGAGTCTGGGCTCCAGAGCCCAGGAGCTGCAACTGCTGAGCCCTCGTGCCCCAGAGCCCATGTGCCACAGCAGAGCCACCGCAATGAGCTCATGTGCCTCAGCTGGAGGGCAGCCCCACTCAGCACAGCCAGAGCAAAGCCAAGCAGCAACAGAGACCCAGCAAGCCAAAAATAAACAGATAAACAATTTTAAAAATGTGTTTAATATGCTATGGTCATCTTTACAACCTAAACTATAGGATGTCGCCAGAATAGCTAGATAAAAGCAATATGGGCAGGTAGTGAAGTGAAGTAGCTCAGTCGTGTCCGACTTTTTGCGACCCCAAGGAATTCTCCAGGCAAGAATACTGGAGTGGGTAGCCTCTCCCTTCTCCAGGGGATCTTCCCAACTCAGGGATCAAACCGAGGTTTCCCACATTGCACGCGGATTCTTTACCAGCTGAGCCACAAAGAAAGCCCAGGAATACTGGAGTGAGTATCCTATCCCTTCTCCAGCGGATCTTCTGACACAGGAATCAAATCAGGGTCTCCTGCATTGCAGCCGGATTCTTTACCAACTGAGCTATCACGGAAGCCCATGGGTAGGTAAGACCATTATTTATTCAGCCATCATTGTATAGCATTATTGTGTTAAAGAAAAAAAAAACTTTAGAAGAGGATGAAGGACAAAGTAACAACACTGCTTAGATTAACTCCTATAATCACTGTTAACAGAATCTAGCACTCAGTTAGCAAGCTAAAAATATAGAGGGTCGACACGCAAGACAGGGGGACAAGGACTACGCAAGGCTGAGCTGTGGTCCTGACGGCCACCCGAGCTGCTGGACGACCTTGAGGAAGTCATCAGCCTCCGCGACCCTTAACCTCCACACTTGCACACTGAGAAGTATTTGGGTTCTTTCTACTATGAGCACTTTCAGAATCTCAAATATACAAAGTAAATCATATTCCTTTAATATCGGGTTGTCAGATTTAGCAAAGACAAATATGGCATCCCTCTTTGAAGGTGGCCCTTTGCCTTTAAGCCTCAACTCTTAACTATATTCAGAAAAATTAATTCCTATTAAACAAACATGTCTTCTCAAAAGACAGATTCCATATATATGATTTTTCCGCTCAGTGTTTTTAGAACTTTTCACAAATTCAAATATTTGTTTATGATAAAAACAACAACTTATTAAAAAGACAACACAGAAATATACAAAAGAAAATTAAACTACATGTAGTCCTAAGTCCAATAAAATCTATATTCAATATTTGGGGTAAATTTCCTTTAAAAATTTATTCTTTTTAATAAAACTGGAACATACTTTGAGCTGTTTTATAAAGTTTTCACTTAATATACTGCATACATCTTTCATATCAATAAATGAAAATACACATTGTATACAATGACTAGATGATATTCTAATATATGTTTCTGTCATAAGTTTTATTTACCCAGCCCTTTGCTAAGATACGGTGTTCTCACCGACTGGATGGACGTTGAGTCTGAGTGAACTCCGGGAGTTGGTGATGGATAGGGAGGCCTGGCGTGCTGCGATTCATGGGGTCGCAAAGAGTCGGACACGACTGAGCGACTGAACTGAAATGAACTGAACTTACTAAGATACATTTTCACACATCCAAATTTTTTACTGTTACAAAAAAAACTGTAATAATATACAAGTATACATGTATCTGTGAATGTGTGTGTGCGTGTGTCTGTGTCTGTGTGTCTTGGTCTACGTAGGCTGCCATAACAAAATACAACAGACTGGGTGGTTTAAACAACAGGAATTTATTTTTTCACAATTCTCAAGGCTGGGAAATCCAAGATCAAAGCATAAGTTTCATTCTGAAACCACTTCTCTTAGCTTATAGGCGGCTGACATTTTTCTGTGTGCTCACGTTTTCTTCTTTATGAGCATGCCCAGAAAAAAGAATTCTCAGGTATCTCTTCTAAAAAGGGCACTGTTCCCATTAAGGTGGTGGGGGGGTGTCCCTACACTTACAACCTCATCTAACCGTAATAATGACTCAAACGTGTTTCCTATGTCTTTTTTAGAATTTTCACACAGATACTTGTATATTTGAGAACATGTTTATATCTACATTTATAAAATAAGCCCAGAATCAATACCACTTATGGATAATTAAAGACAGTGGTGGGCCATAGCTCCCCTCTTTCAATATTTTCTCCCAAAATAGTACAGAACTAAAAAGAAGGGAAGTGAATCTACCCAGAAACTATGCCCTCAGCCCTCATAATTTGAAGACTGAGAATGTCTAAACTTCAAAATGACTGGAAATAAAAAGGGGCAAGCTCCCTGTCCCAGAGTGGGAAGTCTTACGCTCCTGCCCCTGCAAGGCTGATCAAGAAAAACTTTGGAAAAGTTAATGCTAATGGCGATATACAAGTTCAATACAAAACTATCACAAGGAAGAGGAAGGCATTTGAAGTCTGAAAAGTCTACAAAAAGGACTCACACCAGAAAACTGCCTACAAGTAAAGGACTTTTAAGGCCAAACAATTTGAGGGAACTTCTATAGGAGGCAAGAAGCAAATAAAGGAAGAGCATCCGTTAGTAATTCCAGTGTCGGGGGTGGGGGGGTAGAGAAACAATGGGTAAAAATGTAAAGAGTCCTGCAAGTAAAAAGATAACCACAAAACTGGAGAAACTCACGTCTCCCCACCCGGCACCACGAAACAGACACAGAGCATCTACGTACGTGTCTGGACATTGTGAAACTGCCAGAGTACCACTGAACAGAAGCTGCAGAACACCTGAAGAGCACAGCAATCAGCAGGAGTAAAAATAACAGATCCACACCAAGTTAGCGGTAAAGTCTAACAAATGGAATTCCGTACCTCTCAACCACGGTAAATTTTACCCAGAACAATAACCATGAAGCAAAACTGTAAGGCCACACCCTAAACATACTGAAGCATCTGAAATATTCAATACTCTGAATCAGAAGCTCAAAAGTTAAGGACAGAAAATGTCCAGAA
This sequence comes from Oryx dammah, assembly GCF_014754425.2. Taxonomy (NCBI): domain Eukaryota; kingdom Metazoa; phylum Chordata; class Mammalia; order Artiodactyla; family Bovidae; genus Oryx; species Oryx dammah. The sequence goes on from NW_024070190.1 coordinate 16,204,327, forward strand.
AGGTAGAGGAGATAACACGACTGCTGACCGACAGTTCAGTGCACTGTGGAGTTTACGACATATGTAGGGAGAATGCGTGACAATAACAGCAGAAAGGCCCCAAGGCGAGAAACAGAAGCAGCCTACTGTGACGCTCTTGTAAGACAGAGAATAAGTAAAGATGTTATTACAGACCACCAAAGCAACAGCTAAAATATCAGGGCGAAGACTTATAACTGATAGGCCAACAAAGGAGAACAAAATAGAATGAGAACAAATACTCAATTTATTTCCAAATGTGGAAAAGAGGGAAAAGGGAATAAAGAACAAATGGAACAAACAGAAGACAATGAAATGGCAAACTGAACCCCACCCCAGCTGCAGCTGTCATAAATGAAGTGGCCTAAACTAAGCTGAAGGGTAAAACGCAAACACAGACTGGATTAACTAGGAATAAAAACAAAACTCAATTATATGCTGCCTGCAAGAAACAGACATCTTAAATATAAAGACATAAATAGACTAAAAGGACAGAAAAACACATTTTATGCTGACTACTAATCCAAAAATTCTGAACTGATGATATTAACATCAGATATGGTGGATTTTAGGGTAAAAATTATTACCAAGGATAAAGAATTTAATCTCACAATAATGAAGAGGTCAATAAACTCAAGAGGACACACAATCCGAAAAATGTATGCACTCGATTCCAGAGCTTCAGAACACATGAATCAGAGGTTGACAGTACTGGAAGGAGGAAAAAGAGAAACCCACAATTGTAGTTGGAGATTTCAATGCTCCTCTCCTAGAAGTTGACAGAATAAGTAAATATACAGAACATGTACAATGCGACCAGAGAAAGCGATCTGACTGACATCTGTAGACCCTGCACACATCACTGAGAGGATGCACACTCTTCTCAGGTGCACAGGTCACTTTTACTGAGAGAGACAATACTGCGGACCACAGAACAAGTTCCTAAACTTTAAAAGCATCAAAATTATGTGGCATTAAATTATAAGCCAATATAAGAAAAATTTCTAGAAATTCCCCAAATTTTTAGAAACAGAGCAACATATTTCAAGATAACCCATGGATAAAAAAGGTATCAAAAGGAAAATCAGCAAACAATTTGAACCAAATGAAAATGAAAACACAACATATCAAAACATGAAATACCAAGAGGACGGTAGCACTCAGGAGGGAGCAAAGCACTAATCACCGCTATTTTGTGAGAAGACATGAATCACACATCAACAACCCTGGTCTCATGAAATTACAGGAAGAGTAAGTTAAGTCTAAAGTAAGCCAAAACATTAATAAAAATCAAAACAGAATTCAATGAAGTAGAAAAAAGAAAAACAGGAGGAAAAAAATCAAAACAAAATCTGATTCTTTAAGGAAGTCATTAAAATTAATAAAGCCTAATTTGTTAAATAATATGCAAATTACCAGTATTAGGAATGAAAAGGGTAACATCATTACAGACTACAGAGATATTGAAAGAATAAGGGACTATCATGAACCCTATGCCAATAAAATTTAACAACAGATAAACAAAATCCTTGAAAGACACAAGCTACCCAAACTCACTCAAGAAGAAAAAGATAATCTGAATAGCCCTATATTTATTAAAGAGATAGCTTCACATTTGAGGCTGTAACACCAATTCTACTCTATCTAAAAACTGCAAAGGGAAGAACAGCCCCAATTCATTCAGTGAGGACACTACTGCCCTACCAAAACCAAACACATTATAAAATAAAATCAATATTCTTCATGAAAAAAAGATACAAATATTCTGACACAGTCTTAACAAACAAAACTTAACAATACATTAAAAAGATATACAATATGATCAAGGAAAGGGAATTCTAGAAATGCTAATTTAATATTTTAAAAATCAAGGTAACTGGGACTTCCCTGACAGTCCAGTGGTTGAGACTGCTATCAGTGCAGGGAGCACAGGTTTGATCTCTGGGAAACTAGTCCTGCCTGCTGCGCTGCGGCAAAAACAACAAAAAATCAACGCAAGTGAACTTTTACAGGGAAATATAGAGGAAATTTTTGGGGATCTCAGATTGACATATTCTTAGATATGATATTCATTTTCTTATCCATAAATTGGACTTCAGCAAAATTAACATTTTTGCTTTTCAAAAGACACTGTTAGGAGAATGGAGACAAGCCTCAGTCTGGGAGAAAAATCTCAGCAAAATGTGTTCTGATTGAAAACTTGTATTCAGAATAAAGAATACTTAAAACTCAACGATTTTTTTACTGGGTAAAAGAAATGAATAGATACTTCAACAAAGAATATATAAGGATGGCAAATAAGTTCATGAAGATGCTCAATATCACTAATCATTAGGGAAATGCCAATTAAAATCACAATGAGATATCACTATACCTACTAGAATGACGAAAAATATTGACTATACCAAGTGAAGGATATAAAGGAAAAAATATTCCTGCTTCTCCACAACTGCACCCTCTTCACTCCACCCAGGGGAAATCACTGTTCTGAATGTGGGATGATTTATTCCTCTGCTTTTCGTCAATGCTTTACTTCCAGTGATAGTGCTTTTTTGGCCGCTTTCTGACCTCTATATAAGTAGAATCATACTGTGTTCATCTGTCTTGCTTTTTTTAATTTACCATTGTTCTTAATTTATCCATGCCGTGTACAAAGCTACTATTTCATTAGTTTTCGTTGTTGTCAATCCACAGAATTTGATTCCACCATATGACACAAATATTTACATATACCACAACTTATGCATTCTAGCGTAGTCACTCAACTTGTTGCTAGATTTCTGACATTATCAACAAGACTACCAGGAATATCCTTCCACAGAACTTGTTCACATGTTTAACTTTGAAGTGTATTTTACAAAACTTCTTTAGTAATACAGACACACCAGTTTTCTTCAGGTTAGTATTTTCCTGGTATATTTTTTTCAATTCTGCTTTCAACATTTTGAGGGCCTTTTATTTTAGATTAGGTCTCTGGCAAATAGCATTGCATATGATTTTTTTAAAAAACAGTCTGCTAATAGCGTTTCAATTAGAAAGTTGTATCCATTTTACCTTAGGGGGATTACTGACATATTTCTACTCATTTTTACGACCTTATTTTGTGCATTCTAATTGCTCTGCTTTATCTACTTGCCTCCTTTATGTATTAATTCTGAATGATGGGAAAAGGTGAGGCACTTCTGTCATTTTGAAATTAATTCTATTCTTAATCTCAAGTGATGAAGTTAGAAATTTAAAAGATCATATTTAACAAAATAAAGTCTAAAGCTGATCACATCTTTATCCTCCTCATGAACAATGACTTCCATTATGAACAATTCCACCTTGATTTGCATGCCAGTTACTAGGATTTTAATTGAATTTTTTCAAACCTTCATATACTGCTTTTTTAAGTAGATGTTTATATAGATTTTCCCACAAATATGCCATTCTATCTTGCATCATCAACTTCCTTTAGGGATCATTTGCATTCTAAGAAATATCCTTCAGAAGTCCCTTTGGCAAGAATTTGTTGTTAGGAAATTCAAGCTTTGTTTTTGTCTGGAAAGGTCTTTATTTTGTCTTCACCCTTGAAAGTTAATTTCAATTCTAAGTAGAAACTGTTATTTCTCTCAGCACTGTGAAAATAATATTCCACTGTCTTCTGGTTTCTATTATTGTTGCTGAAAAATCAATTGTCATGCCCAGATTTTGGTTTTTAATACCATACTCCAAAAAAAGGAACCAGAGCTTCTTGAAGAAATGGCTAGTTCTAAGATAGGGCAAAAAATATACAAGATGATCCTAGAGCATCTTGCAATTCCAGAAAGCAGGTGGGAAAACAAAACAAAAGAACACAGTGGTTGTGTGGTTTGGAGAACAAAGATTTATATCGGAGCCAACCCCCCACTCTGCTAAGATACACTTGAACTCGTAACATCAATAATCTACCTCATCAAATTTTTTCTTCCTGTTTCTTCTATACCACACATGAATTTTTATAGAGCCCCAGGTTGCTGTAAGATTCAAAGACAACTGTACACGTAAATACCATGCTCACCATAAACAGTCTGTGTACTGACCACCTGCAATCAGATTTACAATTAATAATAAAATGAAGCTTTTAATTCCCCTAAGTATGGAAATAAAAGGGTACTTCCAAAACTTCAGGGGTCAAACAGGACACAGGAAACATATGAAAAATTTAAAAACACTAGGACTTTAAAAACACAATAATAAGAAAACAACTCATTTTTTTTAAATGGGCAAAGGTTGAATAGAAACTTTACCAAAGAAGATGTAATCAACAGGCAAATAGAAATATGCTCAAAATCATCAGTTAGGGAGATGCAAATTAACCCCACAGTGAGATATCACCAGTATCTATTAAAATGGCAAAAAAGAAACAGAAACACCCAGACAATACCATGTTCTGATGATACAGAGCAACTAGAGATTTAAACACTACTCACAGGAATACAGAACAGTACAGCCACTCTGGAAAAGTTTGGCAGTTTCATATTAAGTTTAAAAACCACTTACAACACAACCCAGCAATTCTACTCCTAAATACTGACCCAGGTGAAATGAAAACTGATGCACCCACAAAAAACTGTCATGAAACTTAAAAATAGCTTTATTCAGCATCACCCAAAAGTGAAGGGTCCCTCAACTTAGAAATGAATAAGCATAGTACATCCACACAATGGAACACTATTCAGCCATAAACAGAATGAACTGCTGATATGCAGAACAATATGAATAAGCCTCAAATGCGCGTGTATCATGTGTAAGCAAAAGAAAGCTGACTCAAAAGGTTACATACCGTTGTACAGAGTTATACGAGATTCTGGAAAAGGTACAGTTATGAGGACAAAAACACACCAGTCGATGCCAGGCACCACGTTTGAAGGGAAGCTGACCACAAAGGCACAGAAGAATTTTGTGGGTGATGGAGCAGTTCTACCCGGATCATGGTGGGAGTTACGTGACAGCAGCGTCTGTCAATATGATACAACTATTAACACAGACTAGTTATGGGAGGAACTGCGTCCCCCAAGAGTTCATATGCTTAAGTCCTAACCCTCAGAACCTCAGCATCTGACCTTACTTGCAGAGAGAGTCTTCACAAATTAATCAAGTTAAAATGAGGTCATTAGGGAGGGCCCTAATTCTGTACAAAAAAGATCTTCACAACCAAGATAATCACGATGGTGTGATCACTCACCTAGAGCCAGACATCCTGGAAGGTGAAGTCAAGTGGGCCTTAAGAAGCATCACTATGAACAAAGCTAGTGGAGGTGATGGAATTCTAATTGAGCTATTTCAAATCCTGAAAGATGATGCTGTGAAAGTGCTGCACTCAACATGCCAGCAAATTTGGAAAACTCAGCAGTGGCCACAGGACTGCAAAAGGTCAGTTTTCATTCCAGTCCCAAAGAAAGGCAATGCCAAAGAATGCACAAACTACCGCACAATTGCACTCATCACACACACTAGTAAAGTAATGCTCAAAATTCTCCAAGACAAGCTTCAGCAATACATGAACAGTGAACTTCCAGATGTTCAAGCTGGTTTTAGAAAAGGCAGAGGAACCAGAGATCAAATTGCCAACATCCGCTGGATCATGGAAAAAGCAAGAGAGTTCCAGAAAAACATCTATTTCTGCTTTATTGACTATGCCAAAGCCTTTGACTGTGTGGCTCACAATAAACCGTGGAAAATTCTTCAAGAGATGGGAATATCAGACCACCTGACCTGCCTCTTGAGAAACCTATATGCAGGTCAGGAAAAAATAGTTAGAACTGGACATGGAACAACAGACTGGTTCCAAATAGGAAAAGGAGTACATCAAGGCTGTATATTGTCACCCTGCTTATTTAACTTATACACAGAGTACATCATGAGAAACACTGGACTGGAAGAAACACAAGCTAGAATCAAGATTGCCAGGAGAAATATCAATAACCTCAGATATGCAGAAGACACCACCCTTATGGCAGAAAGTGAAGAGGAACTCAAAAGCCTCTTGATGAAGGTGAAAGAGGAGAGTGAAAAGGTTGGCCTAAAGCTCAACATTCAGAAAACGAAGATCATGGCATCTGGTCCCATCACTTCATGGCAAATAGATGGGGAAACAGTGGAAACAGTGTCAGACTTTTTTTTGGGGGGGGGCTCCAAAATCACTGCAGATGGTGACTGCAGCCATGAAATTAAAACACACTTACTCCTTGGAAGGAAAGTTATGACCAACCTAGATAGCATATTGAAAAGCAGAGACATTACTTTGCCAACAAAGGTCCATCTAGTCAAGGCTATGGTTTTTCCAGTGGTCATGTATGGATGTGAGAGTTGGACTGTGAAGAAGGCTGAGCACCGAAGAATTGATGCTTTTGAACTGTGGTGTTGGAGAAGACTCTTGAGAGTCCCTTGGACTGCAAGGAGATCCAACCAGTCCATTCTAAAGGAGATCAGCCCTGGGATTTCTTTGGAAGGAATGATGCTAAAGCTGAAACTCCAGTACTTCGGCCACCTCATGCGAAGAGGTGACTCATTGGAAAAGACTCATGCTGGGAGGGATTGGGGGCAGGAGGAGAAGGGGACGACCGAGGATGAGATGGCTGGATGGTATCACCGACTCGATGGACATGAGTTTGGGTGAACTCGAGGAGGTGGTGATGGACAGGGAGGCCTGGCGTGCTGCGATTCATGGGGTCGCAAAGAGTCGGACACGACTGAGGGACTGAACTGAAGTGAACTGAGCTCAGTATGATTGGTGTCATTATAAAAAGGGGCAATCTGGAGACAGACACTGACATACACAGGGAGATGGGGAGAGACGGGCGATGCTTCTACAAGTCACAGAACAAAAACGACTGCCAGAACCCCACCAGGAGCTAGGCGAAAGGCATGTTCTGGCTTTTCTCTAAGAGCCCTCAGAAGGAACTAATAACACCAACACCCTGATCTTGGACTTAAGCCTCTGAAACTATGAGACAATAAATATCTACTCTTTAAGCCAGTTGGTTTGTGGTACCTTGTTATGGCAGCCCTAGAAAATGGATATAATACTATAAATAGTGAATTTTACAATATGCAAAATTGTACATCATAATATATAAAATTGTATTTTTATCTTCATTAAAAAGTGGAGTAAAAGAGTTTGCTAGATCTTGGAGACAAATGAAAACATGTTATAATACTGGTCAGAATATTGGGAGTGAGTATAAGCTATAACAAGTGATCAAACCATATACAAGCAACCCATGCAGCTCAATACAGGAAAAATAAACAACCCAATCAAAAAATGGGCCAAAGAACTAAACAGACGTTTCTCCAAAGAAGACATACAGATGGCTAACACACATATGAAAAGATGCTCAACATCACTCATTATCAGAGAAATGCAAATCAAAACCACAATGAGGTACCATCTCACGCTGGTCAGAATGGCTGCCATCCAAAAGTCTACAAGCAATAAATGCTGGAGAGAGTGTGGAGAAAAGGGAACTCTCTTACACTGTTGGTGGGAATGCAAACTAGTACAGCCACTATGGAGAACAGTGTGGAGATTCCTTAAAAACTGGAAATAGAACTGCCTTATGACCCAGCAATCCCACTGCTGGGCATACACACCGAGGAAACCAGAATTGAAAGAGACACGCGTACCCCAGTGTTCATCGCAGCACTGTTTATAATAGCCAGGACATGGAAGCAACCTAGATGTCCATCAGCAGACGAATGGATAAGAAAGCTGTGGTACACATACACAATGGAGTATTACTCAGCCATTAAGAAGAATACATTTGCATCAGTTCTAATGAGGTGGATGAAACTGGAGCCGATTATACAGTGAATTAAGCCAGAAACAGAAACACCAATACAGTATACTAACACGTATACACGGAATTTAGAAAGACGGTAATGACGAATCTACATGCAAGACAGCAGAAGAGACCCAGATGTAAACAGACGTTCGGACTCAGAGAGAGGGCGAGGGTGGCGCTGTGTGAGGCCATGTGTAACACCGCGCCAGGGCAAGGTCGGTGCCGGAGGCAGAGCACTCAGAGCTGGCGTGCTGGGACACCTCAAGGGGTGGGGCGGGGAGGGAGAGGGCAGGGGTTCAGGATGGCGGGACACATGCGCACCCACGGCTGATTCACGTGCCGTGTGGCAAAAACCACCACGATGCTGTGCAGTAATTAGCCTCCAATTAAAATAAATAAGTTATCTTTTTTAAAAAGTGATCAAATGTATCCAATCCTATAATAACTGTGGCTATAGAGCCCCTAACATAATTTTTAAATAGTAAAATAAATATTTTTGGCAAAACAAACACTGAGAATTTAATGTCAACAAAATTCTACTTATGAAAACTTGTAGGATTTGGCTAACACAGTTCTTGGAAGGAAATTTTAAATAATAAATGATTACATTCAGAAGAAAGTTTAGACTTCCAGTTTTAGGCAAAACATGTAAAGGGCATGTTAAGCTGCCACTCCCATCCTTACAATAAGAAAAAGGTTGAACAAACTGAAATTCAACAACTTTTCTTGGAGCCACCAGAGCAATGAGGCAGGATGGCGAACCACCACCTGCAAATCTACAGAAAGGAAAATCCGGAGAGTTACAGCCGAGATCTGCTTACCTGCAGCAGAAGCCTCCAGAGACGTAAGCTGAAGGAAAATTTAAGTGGTAGTTTTGCGATCTGGTAGAGGCTGAGTATGGGCTAACATGGGACTGAGGAACCCCTGAAGTCAGAGTCTTAGTGGAGCGATAACACTTTTGAGAGTTTTATCTCTAGAAACTCCATGAGGTTCTTACTCAGAAGTCAAGAAGGATTCCCCCCTACAGCTCAGGCAGAGGGAGGGGGACATAAACATTACGAAAAATTCCAGAGCATTCTCTATAACGGAGGCCAACTCACTTTATTAGGGGCCGATCCCACCTGGTGCAAGGATATCTCAGGGATTCCAGACCCCTCTAGTCTTGCTTTCTCACCTCAGTGATTATATGGCGGGGAAAGGTGAGAAGCTAAGAAACACTCTGCCCCAGACACAGGGGCCTGCTAAAAGACTGAGATTCAATCGTTAGACAGCAGGCTCCCCTCCCCAGGACCTTACCACCGCACTAACAGGACTCTAGTGAAAACAGCAGATCACAACAGAAAGAGCTACAGCACTCAGATTCTTTCTCTGGAGGAGTTCTCAGGGAAACCCAAAGAGGACGGAGGAGGCAAAGCAAGGCAACCAGAGGAGCCGGAAGCCTCACAGAAAGACAGAGCGATCCTGGCACAGGGAGACACACCGGGTGACTGACAGGTGCGTGTACACATAAAGCTGTGCCAGAGACGGGCGTGCAGCAGTGAGGGGAGACGAGACCAGCGCAGCAAGTGGCATCTGGATAACTATTTATAAAGTAAAAAAAAATGGATGCCTACTTGATACTGTATGAGGCAAAATAAAGCAGGTTAAATTGAACTTATCCCAAATCATGCCTAAACTGTCACTGGTACTTTCTGCATAAGTTACATGCCTACTGCATGTGACGAGGAGGGCTCTGCTCACTACCGCCACTCAGAGACTCAGGCTGAGGGAGACTTCCACCATAGCTCACTGGTCACAACTATTAACATGGTCCCATCTACGCATGAAACTGTCCAGGAAAACAATCCTATCCCATGAACAGAAATCTTTATTCGGAAGCAGAAACGCCAATGACGTGATGGCAAGCTCAGGGAATCCACGGCCCACAGCAATAAAGACCCAGTTGACAATAATCCCTTACATTTCTTGGCACATTTTTTCTTTCCAAATTCCTATCCTCTGAGTACTGTGTACTCTTCTCTACACATCACTGCTCTACATAATGATAAGCTCCAATTTCCCTTCTCCGGAAACTCAGGAGAACTAAATCGCGTCTCTTCCCAAGGGCAGAGCATTTATATTCTTCAGCACATATTGCGCTATTTGCACAGACTAACAGGGCACAGAAGCTCCGCTAAGTGCTTTTTGTTCAATTCATTCGATTCTGAGAACAATTCTTTGAAATAGGTATTATTATTATTCCCACTTTTAATTAGCACAACTGAGGTAAAGAGAGGGTAATTTATTCAGCTGGTAATCTGAAATCAGGCAGCCTGGCTTCAGTGCTCCTGGCCCATCAAGGCCCATTTAAATTCCCTTGTCGGTACTGCTCCTTTCTCATTAAGCCTCACCATGTCTATCCGGCACACTCCTTCCTCTGCAGTGCTCTCCATCTACCCTCTTATCTTCTACGATGCTCTAGTTCCCAACTTCCCAAAGCTGCCCAACAGGAAAAGCGGTCCAGCAGAGCCACCATCTCCTGAACAATTAAGCCGAGCAGCGTCACCTCTGCCCTATCCCATATTCCCCTATCTTGGGAGACTGATCCAAAATGTCATTCTCAAATGTTGTCCAGGGTAGAAATAGAAAGATCCCCTACTAAAAGACAAAAATATATTTTACATGAAGGAATCCCTCTTGAAGCCTCCTGAAGAAGAGTGACTGTCCCTGCCCACATGCTGCAAGGAGTTACCAAAGCTTCAACAGCAAGGAAAGAAGGGGTGAGGACTGTAAGGCTGGGGAGTGGGAACAGGAATGTAGGTCTACTGACCACTAGAGGTGCCTCCCACCCTTCCTTTCCTTGATGACAGTCCAACCCTTGGCAGAGAGAGTTGATCCTAGGTCTCCAGGTACCTGAGCGAACTGCCCACAAGTGGGAGAGTCTCAGGTGTGAGTTTTTCTTCTATGCTGCTCCTCTGATCGCTTAGCATGCTAATCCTGGTTTGAAGGCATTTCCAGCCTAAGTGAGGAACACAATGGCATTTTCTGTAATAAGGATTCTCTCTCCTCCCAGGTGGTGCAGTGGTAATGCAGAAGACACAAGAGACTCAGGTTCGATCCCCGGGTCGGGAATATTCCACGGAGAAGGAAACGGCAACGCATTCCAGTATTCTGGCCTGGGGACCCCCATGGACAGAGACGCCTGGCGGGCTGCAGTCCACGGGGCTCCAGGGTGGGCGTGGCTGAGTCCACGGAGCACGGCCACTGGTGAGCGTGCCGCGAGCCGAGCGGCACCCCCCGAATTCACATCCCCAAGTCGAAGCCCCCAGAGTGACGGCATCTGGACATGGGACCTTTGGGAGGTTAGTGGGTTTAGATGAGGTTGTAAGGGTGAGGCCCTTATGGCTGGATCCGCATCCTTATAAGAAGCTGTGCCCGTGTGAGGACTGAAAACAAACCTATCTACAGGTCAGGAAGAAAGCCTCACCAGAACCTGACCGTGCTGGCACCCTGACCTCAGGCTTTCAGCTTCTGGAACTGTGAGAAAGTAAATTTCTGTCCTTTAAGCCTCTTGCGCTATGGTGTTTTGTTATGACGGCCCTAGCAGACAAAGACAGCAGAGATTTGACGTTACCTCATCTAATCTCTCAATAAGCATATTTGTTTTGCATGTCTAAACTAGGATCCAACCGTCTAATAACTACAAAGCACACTGCTTTTATCCTGACAATGTCTCCCTACATCTTGGCTCTTGTCCAACCCTGTCAGTAAATAGTTCTCTTGGATGAGTCCCTAATCTTCCCTAAGCCCAAATTTACTCTTCTGACATTAAGACAACTAAACAAGATTCCCTCTAGAGTGCTTTAGCTGCTCAGAGATTATGCATGAAAGCAAGAAATAATGCAGAGATTATTTAGAACACAAGAGGTTGTTGTTTTTTATTAATCTTCCTGCTCCTAAAAAGTTACCATTTCAACATCATATAAATAAAAAAGCAGAACAAAGTAAAAAATGAACTATCATTCAGAAGCTCAAATACCAAGATCTTTGACTTTACAAAGATAAAAAATTCCAATCCTCGTCATCCTTCTTTAATGCTGAACTTAAACGAGGCTGGAGGGCAATGCTAGTTTCTGTCTTAAATTATAAGCTAGTTCTAGCGGGCTCAAAATGCGAAGATCCATTCAGTGTTACATGGAACAAATTTCTAGTGTTTACTGTATTTCAACAACTGTACATGGCAAAAAACCACTTCTTTCAGAAATCCGCCAAAGAAAAAGACTAATTTTTAACACAAAGTAACTCATAACACTTTTCACAAATACACCAGTCAAAAAAGAGATATTATACAACATTCAGTATCCCTCTATACTGAGGAAACTTCAAATCTATGTAAATGTACACTAAAAACTCTCCTCAGAAAATCTCCACATTAAAAAACAAAAACCGTCTTCGCAAAGCGCTGGAAGAAAGTAAAACGAGCCACGGAAACTGTCATGTAGTTACGGCAGAATGCGCTCATCATCGTAACCTGCTGAAAACCATTTTAAAACGTTGTTTCACGCCATTAACATAATGCCAGGGACTCGCTTCAGAAAACCTGGTAGAAAGCAAGAGAGGGGGGGATCGCAGGAAGGGAAGCAAGACCGCTCACGGTAACTGCTGAGGCGCGGGAGGGCTCACAAGGACCCAGTATCCGACTCTAATTCATGTACGGCGGACGTTGCTCCACAAGAAAAGCTAAAAAAGGATTACACAATCTTGAAGAACAAATTTAATCCTCATATCCCAAAAATAAAAAAAAAAAAAGACCAGTACCTTCCAATCTTTGAATTTTCGCTTTCACCGAAATAATAGCTTCAAAGGGTGAAACTCTCAGCTCAAAACAAGTTCCAGTCAGGGTTTCAATGAAGAGCTCCATGGTATCATAAAAAGGAAGTCTGTAGCAAAATGGTCCCATGTTATCTTCATTGAAGAATGGAGGATCCTTTCTGTCATCCATCACTTGGACTTTTCCAATTCCTCTGGAATATGCTGTAGGCAACTATATTCCAGTTCTAGCCAAATCAGCTTTGAACACTGGTTATATATATGGTTGCTCATGTTTTGAGTTTTATACCTAAAAAACAAGAATAACTTTTTTTAACAAGCCCATGTGAAAGTCTCATTCCTCCAGAGATTTTCTGAACAACTCTGGCCTATATCAATCTTCCAGACAGCCCAGAATTCATTTTAGTGCTGACTATGTCTACTCCCAAACTATTCACGATTCTCTTTGAAAGCACTCTCTACCAGTTAGAATGCAAGATTATCAAGAATAGGTATATTTGCTATATTTTATCTTACTAGAGCTCAGCAGTTACTTATGCATACCGCATGCTGAACAATTATATGTCTTCTTGTTAATGATACTTAAACCAATGGCTTCAACATGTAGGTATACATTTGCAAGACCTTGAATGTTATGCACATCCTTTCCTGAAATACACAAGTTACATTTATAACCCATATAAAGCATAATGTTATAGCCACTGTACATCTGAATCACACTGAATGGGTAAAGCCTCCGAGTGGGAGAAGAATATCCGGAAGACCGGGCGAACAGAATGGGAACACAAGAGCAATGCAAAAATCAAGAAGAAAAATGAATGATACATTTTTTACTCTTTTTTTTTGCCAAAGCATATATCACTGAACTCACTGCAATTTTCATTAACAATGTAAGGGAGCACTTATTTTTTTAAAACTTGTGGTTTAATTAATAACCTATATCTCCATTCTGTAGACATGATTTCCACAGGCATCTGAAATCCAAGTACTAGACAGACACCTGAAATCCAACACATCCAAAACTAACCATCTTTTCTACAAACCTCCTTCTTGTTCTCGTCTCCGTCACGGTACAGAGTGCCACCATTAACCTAGTCACTCAGGCCAGAAATCTAGAAATCATTTTAGATTTTTTTCACAGTCCTCAAGGTATCCAGATGTGACCAATTCTAACAGGACAACTTAACATTTCTATAATACATGACTCTCTCCAACCTCCCTGATTAGGACTTAGTTCAGGCCATAACTAGCTCTTAATGGAGACATTCTGATAGCCTAGCTATGGTCTTTGACTCTTGCCCTTCATTCTTCTGATCCATTCTCTAGAATGTCAGTTATCTTTTTTTAAAAAAAGGAAAGTTTAATGATAACTGGATTAAGGTATCATATCACATAGTTCAGAAATTATTTTATTCTTAATTATATTTAAGCAGGGGGAAAAGGTCACACAAAATTTTAAAATTACTTAATATTTGACTTTAGAATGCACTGCAGTGAAACCACTCATTCAGACTAAATAAGGAAATGAACCTAAGATAGCCTAAAGCCTGAATTTGTTTTCCACTTAAATAAACTATTTTCAGAGCAGTTTTCGGTTCACAGCAAGATAAAACAGAGAGTATAGAGTTCCTAGAAAGTAGAGTCTCCAAGTACAGAGGACAGTGAAAAAGCTATTTTGAAACTCAACATTCAAACTAAGATCATGGCATCCAGTCCCGTAACTTCATGGCAAACAGAAGGGGATGAAGTGGAAACAGTGAGAGATTTTATTTTCTTGGGCTCCAAGATCACTGCAGACAGTGACCGCAGTCATGAAATTAAAACACGCTTGCTCCTTGGAAGCAAATTTATGACAAACCTAGACAGCACATTAAAAAGCAGAGACATCACTTTACCAACAAAAGTCTGTATAGTTAAAGCAATGGTTTTTCCAGCAGTCATGTACAGGTGTGAGAGTTGGACCATACAGAAAGCTGAGTGCCAAAGAACTGATCCTTTCGCATTGTGGTGCTGGAGAAGACTCTTGAGAGTCCCTTGGACTTCAAGGAGATCCAACCAGTCGATACTAAAGCAAATCAACTCTGAATTTTCATTGCGAGGACTGCTGCTGAAGTTGAAGCTCTGAAACTTTGGCCACCTGATGAAAAAAGCCAACTCCCTGGAAAAGCCCCAGATGCTGGGAAGACTGAAGGCAAACGGAGAAACAGGCGGCAGAGGATGCGATGGCTACATAGCACTGCAGACTCAATCCACATGGATTTGAGCAAACTCCGGGAGGCAGTGAAGGACAGGAAAGCCTGGAGTGCTGGAGTCGGTGTGCTGCAGAGTCAGACACGACTTAGCAACTGAACCACAGACTTTCCACACACTCAGCCTCTCACTACCAACAACTTACCTAAGGGTAGTGTATTTGTCACAATCAATGAACACACTGAGACAGCAACATCACTCAAAGCCCACAGTTCACGTTAGGGTTCACTCTTGGTATTGCAAATTCTATCAATTGCAGTAACATCATTATCGTAACACACAGAACACTTCACTGCCCTAAAAATCCGTTATGCTTTGCCTCTTTATCCTTCTCTCCCTTCAATCCCTGGCAACCACTGATCTACTGATCTCTTCACCATCCCCACAGTTTTGCCTCTTCCTAAGTTTCCCTGGCGGCTCAGAGGTTAAAGCGTCTGCCTGCAATGTGGGAGACCTGAGTTTGATCCCTGGGTCGGGAAGATTCCCCTGGAGAAGGAAATGGCAACCCACTCCAGTATTCTTGCCTGGAGAATTCCATGGATGGAGGAGCCTGGTGGGCTATAGTCCATGGGGTCACAAAGAGTCGGACACGACTGAGCAACTTCAGTCAAATGTCACACAGTTGGAATCATATGGTATGTAGCCTTTTCAGATCGGCTTCCTTCATTTAGTGATTTGCATTTAAATTTCATCTACGTTTTTTCATGGGCTGATACAGCCCATTTCTTTAGAGCACTGAAAAATATTCTGCTGCCTGAATGTACCAAAGTTTATTTATCCATTCACCTACTGAAGGACACCTCTTGGTTGATTCCCAGTTTTGTCAAATATAAATAAAGCTGCTATAAACATCCACATGCAGGTTTCTGTATGGACATTAAGTTTCGACTTACTAAATACCAATGAGTATAACTGCTAGATCTTATGGCAAATATGTTTAATTTTTAAGAAACTGTCCAACTGTCTTCCAAAGTGGCTGTTCTATACTGTTTTCCCACCAGCAATGAATAATGGCTCCTACTGCTCTACTCCCTCAGGAGCATCTGATGCTGTCAGTGATCTGGATTCTGACCATTCTAACAGGCATGCAATGGGAGGCCTGGTGTGCTGCGATTCAGGGGGTCGCACAGTCGGACGCGACTGGACTGAACTGAACTGAACCAAATGGTATCTCACTGCTTTAATTTGCATTCCACTAATAACATGCAAGGTAGAGCACTGTTATCTTTTTAAAATGTAGAACCGACCATGTTATTCCTTAGTTCAAGGCCCCACAATGGCTTCCCACTGTCTACAGATTTGACTCCTTAGAAAGGCTGCCAAGCCCTACTTCATTTATGCACATACCGCATCCCATCCTGCAATACCTCTGGCCTTCTCTCCGCTCATCATTTGCACCTGCAGCTTCAGAATACATGGTCTCTATATCGTTGCTCCTGCCTTCCTCTCCTCACTGCCGTCCCCACACCTGGCCACTTGACAAGCACCTATGACCTTTCAGGACTCAACTCAAATAGAAGCTGGTCTACAAAGCCTTCTATGGCTACTCCCCTTCACACTCTGACCTCCATAATACACTGCACCCATTACAATCCGTTTCATTTTTAAGATGGCTTTTTTACTCTACTTAACTGTAAGCTACTTAAGGGAAGAATTTACCGCCCCATCACCTAACACAGTATTTTGTACATATTGGTGTACATTAAGAGGTTGTTCAATGAGAAAGTAAATAAATTTTCACCCTCTCAACTGATTTTTGGAGCAAAACTATAAGACAGGGCTTCCCTTGTGGCTCAGCTGGTAAAGAATCCACCTGCAATGCAGGAGACCCTGGTTCAAGCCCTGCTTTGGGAAGATCCTCTGGAGAAGGGATAGGCTACCCACTCCAATATTCTGGCCCATATTTAATATAATGAAGTATATTTAACATAATTAACTAACTGCTGCTGCTGTTGCTACTAAGTTGCTTCAGTTGTGTCCGACTCTGTGCGACCCCATAGATGGAAGCCCACCAGGCTCCCCCGTCCCTGGGATTCTCCAGGCAAGAACACTGGAGTTGTTTGCCATTTCCTTCTCCAATGCATGAAAGTGAAAAGTGAAAGGGAAGTCACTCAGTCGTGTCCGACTCTTGGCGACCCCATGGACTGCAGCCTTCCAGGCTCCTCCATCCATGGGATTTTCCAAGCAAGTATTGTGCTAATACTACTGCTGGCGATAGTGGTAAAAGACAATTACTTTCACGTAAAAGCCAAATAAATGGCTGTATTGCTCAGGCTGTGTTTCTCATTTCCTTAATACATTCAGAGGCCTGTAGAAATAATAAATGTATAAAATGAACCCCTAACCCCTTTTTCCATCTCACTGAAATGACTGCTTTTGGATTCAAAATACGATTTTGGATAGAATGTGGATTCTTAAGAACATACTTATCATGCTATATCAAATAAGAACATACTACAGAATTATCAATGTCTGTACCCTCAAAGCCAAGAGCCCTCTTATCTACATAGTAAGAGATCTCAGAGGTCAGGGGTCAGGAATATTAAACTGAGCATTAGAAAAATAAAGCCATGGGTGACTAGTGCCTGCCCAAGGAATTCAGAGACAAAACATAAAAAGCCTTTCTTTCACCACAGTAGACTTCCACAGCAATATCCTGGATATACTAAACAAGGGGTGGGAGAAGGTAACATAAAGAGAGATTTGGAAGACCTTCATCTACAATGAGAATGCAAACAGTAATCATGGTCTAAAAACAGCAACTCAGAAGAGCATTACTGGTGCTAGAACACCACCACCACAAACTTGGGTCCTAATCATGCAGTAATTTCCAACAGTCAAAAAGAAGCAAGACTGGTAATCAAATTCGAAACTGAAATGTATGCCTCTAAGAAATAATTATACCTTTCCTCAGTAGTAGAAATCACCGCATCAGGACACCTTCTGAAAGTTGTGGGTGAATATGCTTGACTGAGCTTATTATGGAACACTAAGATGTTGGAAAATGAGGGGCAATGAAGAATCAAAAACAGAATGGAACATGATACAAGGACAGCTTAAAAAAGAAAAAAGCAGAAGAGGAAGAAGAAAGGAAGAATGGGGGGGGGGAATTACTTCCAGAATTTTTACCAATAATTTTTTTAAAATGCTTAGCTACTAAGAGTAATGGCAGCAAACATTTCTAAATCAATTTCCAAAACATTTCTCTCTTGTCTTCTGAAAAAGTTCTTAAAATACAATCACCACAGATGTAAGGGAAATGAAAGACAGGTAATGCAGCACCCGTGCCGAGTAATTTCAGTAACTCAACATCAGCTTTATCTTCTCTGTTCTAAAGAGTATTACTCATATAAAAGCAGTTCTTTTAAAGTCTTCTCCCGACATGAAGAGATCCAGCATATTACGCAGCCCTTAAATATACCAACTTTTAATGAACCGTTTTTAGTAATGTCTGGAAATATCCGTAAGCTTTAAATATAAGCTTCAGAATTAAATCCACCACGTCACGCATCTGTACCCTAAGCTCTGAAATCGGTTTTCCAGCGGGACTGGGAAATTCTTCGGAGCCAAAGCCTGCTCGAGCCTTCAGACATTTGAAGAGGACGGAGTCACCTGCGCAGCCCGTGCTCCTCCAGCATAAACTCCGGCTACGCGTACGCACTGGCCCGATCAGGACCGCAGAGGTCGGGCTCCGCGTCAGAGTCGGCGACTCCAAGGGCAGCACCTGTCCGGCGGGGCGGGCACCCCGCGTGGCGCTCGCGGGGGGACGGAAAGTGGAGACCGTCTCCTCCGCCACGGCAGCCCACC
Organism: Oryx dammah; assembly: GCF_014754425.2. Lineage (NCBI taxonomy): Eukaryota > Metazoa > Chordata > Mammalia > Artiodactyla > Bovidae > Oryx > Oryx dammah. Next base: position 16,223,019 of record NW_024070190.1, read on the forward strand.
GCGCCGGTCTCGGGGCAGCGGCGGCGAGGGGGCGCAGCCAAGAGGCCGGCGGCAACAGCGCGGCCCGACTCAGCGGCCCGCGGCGCCCTCCCGCCCCCGGCCCGCTCGCTCTCACCGGCTCTCTTCCACTCGCTCGCCCGCCCGCCCGCAGGTCTTTAAGGAGGCGCGGCCCCGCGAGCGACGCTGCGGCAGGCACCGACGGGCAACGCTCCGCCGCCGCCGCGGCCCCGCCCCCTTGTGACACTGCGTACCAATCGCTCGCCGGCGCTCGCGTCGCCCTCCAATCAGTGGGGGCGGGGGCGGGACCTGACCGCCGGACGCCGGCGGTTGCTCGGAAGCCCAGGCTTCCTTCGCGTTCGGTGGTGGTTGTCGGTTAGGAGAAGCCCGGATGTTAACCCTTTATTACTAACAGTGGCCGCCCGACCAGGGCCAAAGCGGGCGGCCGGAGAACAGTCGCACAGCCTTCTGGGAACAATGGCGTTGGCCTCCGGCCGGACGAGGGTGCGGACAGCACCTTTACCGAGCCCAGCCTAAGGCGCTCTTGGAGGTGCCTGAGTTGCTGGAGCCAGAGCCCCAGTCGCTGGTCTTCAAGCACCTGGGCACTTCTAGTGCGGCCCAGGCGGCTTGCCTTGAATGGATCCTTCTCCACGCCCCTCATGTTTCTAGCCCTGCCTACCTCATCTGAAACGTGGGGCCATTGCCATGGCTGGTTGAAAGCAAGGGGGAAAGAAAACAAGCTCTGTAGGTCTTAACCATTTTTTCCTCATCCAACCTACTGAGAATTGTGTAGAGTTGAAATTGAGTGGGTACTTTGGGTTAAACTGCAGTGTTGGGTGTGCCCAGCCAGCCAGCCTCTTGTGTTTGCTAATTCTCAAGCTGTTGAGCTCAGTGTACACAACAGACAAGTCTTTCAGCCTGACATGGGCCTCCAATGCTGCTTTTTCTCATTTCCATAGATGTTATAAATCCAACCCTTAACAGTTTTCCAACTATCCTGGCCTATTGTCTTACTAGGTGGATTAGTTAGCTGACAAAGTAATCTCCCTCTCATAGAAGCTTTTACTAATCCTCATCTTTTGACTCAGAGGAACCAGTCTAAAATGAACTGCAGTATCTAATCTTTGTCACCCATCCTTTCTCACTCTCTGAGACCCTACCCCCCAATTTATCTCCACAATTCAGAAAATTGAGAATACACTGAGGTTTATGAGGAGGTACTGGGCTTTCACACATCTTCAGGCTGTCTCGCCAATGATTCCCTCTTAAATTCTAATACTGAGTAGATTGGAGCTCCTTCAGAAACAAGATAAGATTATTATCTTTGTAGACAGCCTATGATGGAGTGAATCTTACTGAATCAAACCTTAGCTTCCAAACCTGCCTCCCCTCTCAGTCAGGAGAACTGAGAGAACAAGCTAGAGTGTCAGGCGAATGAGCTGATGTCAACGTATAGCAATAACCACAATATTGTAATTAGCCTCCAATTAAAAAAAAAAAAAAAAGCCTTGGGTTCCAACTCTGGAAGCCAGTTCATTCATTATCATCATCATCATCTACCAAGTTTCAAGTGCCAGACAGTTAATGAGGATCTTTGCATATTCTATCCCATAGCAACCCTGCAAGCTTGGTACTGAGGCCACTACATGACGAAGGAGGAAATAACTATGGTAAAACAAGTTGCCTACACTCAAAACAGTTCTAAGTGGCAGATTTAAATCTAGGTCTCAATACAAAAATCCAAACTTGTTCCACTGTGCTACTTTGCTTCCAAAGTTTGCTTCATCTGTGAAATGAGGGCAGGATCTAACTGGTAGAGTTATGGAGACTCAATGTGTGTGTGCATGCTCACCAGGTCCAACTCCTTGCAACCCCATGGACTGTAGCCCCCCAGGCTCCTCTGTACCTGGAATTTTCCGAGCAAGAATACTGGAAGAGGTTGCTGCTTCCTCCTCCAGCGGATCTTCCCAACCCAGGGATCAAACCCACATCTCTTCCATCTCCTGCACTGGTAGATCGATTCTTTACCACTTGAAAATAGGAACAGTGCCAACCACTGAACCAGGAAGTGTTAAGTTCCCTCCCCCTTTCCAGCATCTCAAAATAGCAATTTGCATATTTTCTATACTGTCTCTTGAATTCCCTGGAATCAGTCCTAACGGTGAGTCAGGAGATTTTATCATTCCAAAAGAAACATGTTTAACAAATGCTTACTGAGTGAGGAAGATCCCACATTGGGCTCTGACTCAAGAGCATACAAGTAACTCTGAATACAAATAACCCAAGGCACAGAAGGAAAGACACATTAAATGGGCTGGGCAAAGGAACAGGAAACCAGTATGTACCATCTGGGTCTTTCTCTCAGCAGAGAAGGACAGACAGCTGATCTGTGACAGCTATACAAAATCTCTTGAGAATAAGCAATTCTCAATTCAACTTTAAAGTATCCAAGAAAGAAGAAAGAAGTTAGTGGCTTCAGAATGGGTGAAGCCAACTGGGTCTGCTTACAAGATTACACCACGTTACAGACTGAAAGCTCATGAGCGAGAGAGCACCACACAGGAAAACAGACTGGGGGTGTCGGCCATCCATCGTGGGCAGCAGTCTGGAACATGCCCATCAGTGTGGAGCTCTGCGGAACAGTGGCGCTCTAGAAGCAGACATGCCCACCCTTCAGCATTTCTCCCTACCACTATCTGGGTTCATTCCGCCTCTTTCAAAAAATAATGCAAAGCTCCAAGGAGTGGAAATGGATGCATTACAATAAGGGTCAGCAAACTGTTTCTGTAAAGGGCCACAAAGGACACATCTTAGACTCTGTGAGCCATCCAGTCTCTGATAACGACTGTCAACTCTGGCATTTACCTACTAAGGGTGAAAACAGCCATCAGTTCAGTCGCTCTGTTGTGTCTCTTTACGACCCCATAGACCACAACATGCCTGGACTCCCTGTCCATCACCAACTCCCAGAGAAATGAATGGGTATGACTGCCTTCCAGTAAAACTCTATTTACAAAAATAAATAAATAAGTAAACTGTAGAGGACTGTAGTTTGCCAACTCACTGTAGTGGACCTGGAAGGTATCTTCAAAATTCAGTGGAATGAGAGGAAACCTGCTCTCCTAGCGTAAAGACACATGAAGTATATAATCTCTCACCCTCTTCTTCTATCTAGTGCCCAGGCTCTAAGTTAGGGCTCCCATACACTTAGAAGACTTCTGGTCATGTCAGGCATTTGCTTCCTCTGGGAATCTCTACCCACCCATGAAAGGCACAAATAGGTTTCTTCTCTAAGACCCTAAACCATGGCCCTACCAAGGCTAACCAAAATATGGTTTTAAAAGAATAGTAACACTGTGAAACATTTATTTGTTTGCAGAATTAAGCATGATTTTAAAACCAGTACAGAAAAATATTAAGTATGCTGGGTAAGAGGTGAGCAAGCTGTTTCAGTATTTGTTTTCTATAATTCAGTTAAGGAGCACAGAAGACAGCATCACTGACTCAAGGATGTAGCTGAAAGATACCCTGGACACTCTACTGGCCTCCAAAGGCATTCAAGGGGTCATCAAATATGTTGGAAACCTTCTGTCCAGATCTTGATTCAGTCACTGTCTGTGAAGATCCACTTTTTGATTTGGTTGTCTTAGTCTGGATACCAGAGGAGAAGATATCATCTTTAAAAATGGGGGAAAAAAGAAAAAAGAGTCACAGAATAGGCAAGAAAATGAGTGCTTTTAAGACATATCTACACAAACCAGCAAAGACTCAAGTCTGACAATAGCACAGGATACCTAAAACCACTAAGAGGAAGCTAAGCCTCTAAGACTCCAGTCCTGACTCTGCTACTAACCAAGTTTTCTGATCACATACAAGTGATAGTTTCTCTCTGAGTATAATTTTCTCAGCTACAAAGCCATGTGTACACACGCAGGCGAGGAATCCAGCCCACGGCTTTACCATCTGTGACATTACACTTATTTTTACTCTACACTCTTTTCCCTTTGGATTTTAAAAGGAAAAGGCACTAAAAACAAGCAAAGGGAAAAATCCAATCTCAGTCTTTCAGAATAAATACACCAATTTGCAGGATCTCCATGCCAAAAATGCAGCCTACTTTAGATAACTGGAAGGGGGCACAGTAGGATAAAAGTTAAATTAAACTTCACAGTCAAGCTCTAGGCTCTTCACTGCTATGATATATATCAAATTTCTTGATGTCCATCATAACAAAACATGGTTTCACCAAAATGACTAGTCAATTTACTTATCCACCTTCAGTCTATCTCAGGAATACAGAGCAGGTCAAAGGAAACCAACTAGGGAACGTCTTCCAGGAAAGGGTCAAGACAAAGATAGCAAGAGAAATATCATGTCACTGAACGATGATGACTCTCTCTGTCATGTACAGAAAACCAAACTTACCTGTATCATCGTCAAATATAGACTTGGCTTCCACTTTCTTTTTAGACTTTTCTTTTGGTTTTACAGTTAGGTCAGCAAAGATATCAATGTTATCGTCGAACAAGTTGGAGTCAAATGTTCTTTCCTTCTCTCTCGTTTTTTGTGAGGGTTTAATTGCTTCTGTAGCAAATATATCGTCCTTGTAAGCCAAAAAACAACCAAAACAATTTTTAATCAAGGTTATTTTTTTTATTACATACATTCATTTCAACAAATTGCACAAATGCCAACTGCCACGGTGTTCTGTAACAGCCACGTGAGCTGCTCCTCTGTCTGGAGAGTACTACTCCAAATCTCTGCCTGGCAAAGTCCTTTTCATTCTTCCAGGTCCCAGCTAAAACACAAGCTGTACAGAGAGCCCTTCTCTGCCAGTGCTACCTGGAGAAGCACCTCCCACACCAATCCACCACTCTGCCCCACTGCCCTGGGTTGTTTCCAGGCACTTAACATTACCTGGAAACGTTACTTGTATGCTGCCCTGTCTGACCCAGTTCCCCTCCCTGAGCACTCTGGGGAGCGGAGCATGGGTCTTGATTCACCTTCTGCATCCAGTATCCAGGTGCTCAATAAACATCTGCCTAACAACATCCAGTATCCAGATGCTCAATAAACATCTGCTGAAAGACATCCAGTATCCAGACGCTCAATAAACATCTGCCTAACGACATCTAGTATCCAGACGCTCAATAAACATCTGCCTAACGACATCTAGTATCCAGATGCTCAATAAACATCTGCCTAACGACATCCAGTACCCAGATGCTCAATAAACATCTGCCTAATGACATCCAGTATCCAGATGCTCAATAAACATCTCCTGAAGAGTATCACTCAAGGCCTGCCTTGTTGTCTGCGTTAAATCATCAGCTCCTGCCATGGCCTGTTTCCCCCAGGAAACAGAGGTTAAACATCTAAGCTGTAGAGACACCACTTTATGTATGCTGATTGCAGTAACATCTGTATAAAAATGATAAAAATCAAGACTTGTGTCAATGGTAATGGCCAAGAACAAAACAGAAAATCACTTCCGAATAAGTTTCAGAGTGATTTAATAAGAGAAAGAAAGTAAAAGTCGCTAAGTTGTATCGGAATCTTTGTGACCCCATGGACTACACAGTCCGTGGACGTCTCCAGGCCAGAATACCGGAGTGGGTAGCCATTTCCTTCTCCAGGGGATCTTCCCAACCCAGGGATCGAACCCCGGTCTCCTGCACTGCAGGTGGACTCTTCCCTGTCTAAGCCGCCAGGGAAGCCCTAATAAGATAACCTAATAAGAGAACCTGCGTATCATTAGTAAGCAAGCAGATACTGAGCAGCAACACAGCAGCTTTAATGTAATCTATGGTTCGAATGAGCCAATCGCATATCTTCCTTAACAAAGAACCAGGCACAAATGTATTTTTATGTCCTATTACCTCAAATATATCTTGTGCTTTTGAGATAATATCCTGTTGACTGTTGGATTTTGACCCATTCTTCTTGCCTCTCTGGTCTGTAAACAGATCCTCCTCGTCTTCCAGGAGAGGGAAAGGATTTGTTTTCTTTGCTGGTTTTGGTTTAATAGACTGAAAGAGGTCATCATCACTGCCCGCCTCACCGAGAGCAGGGAACATGGGGCTTCTGTCTTTACTTCCCTCCCCCAGGTTGGCCCGGCTGCTGGCTGCCTTCACCTTGGTTTTTCTTCTTCCTGAGGACTGAGATGCAATGCCCTTGGAAAAGATATCTGCAGAATCAAACAGGTCATCCTCAAGAGGCTGACCCACAGATTTCGCAAATGGGCCTCTGCTCACTCCAGGCACAGGACCACCTGCGCACGTTGGAGGGGCAGCTGCCACAGCCTCTTCAGAGGCGTCTGCTCCACCAGCTGCCCTCAGCGGCGGCTGACGACCGTCTGGTGATGTGGCGCCATCTGTCAGCTGTGCCACAGATCCCGTGGGGGAGCCCATATCCTCGGCCTCAGTGGACTCCTGGGCAGCCAGCTGCCGGGCGGCACGCGTCTGTGGTCTGCGCTTCCTTCTCACTTTGACCCGGGTCTGCAATGGCAAGAACCACAGGGTGACCTGATGGTTTTTTAAAAGGTGCTCCAAGCTAACCTAGCAAATAACCAACAACTCAAGACACTGTAAGGCTGCCTAGTCCATTTCAATTAAGATACTATCTAACATGCAGACAAGGTTATTTGCTCATGATTTCCAAAGGCATTTAGCAGCTCCTACTGCTCCAAGACTAAGTCATTCTTAGCCCTTTAGCACCCCCCACTTTTGAGTCTTTCGAGGACGATTTTTGTTCTATTTGATAAAGGCTTCCCTTACCTGGAGGCCACACTATTAGTCTCTGTGTCTCACAGAGCTCCCTGGGCCTTACTCTGCCCTAGTTTAAATGCAGGTCTCTTTCAAAACAAGAATCGGGGGAGATTCTGGCAATAAGCTTTCTCAGGGGGCTAATCAAAAATCAGGCTCCAGAAACAGGGATCTAAGACAATGAAGAAAGAGAGGGGCTCTTTTCTTCCAGTCAACAAACACTAAATCCAATTTTAAATATTTCACATAAAAAAAAAAATGTGACCTGGGAATCGGAACTTTCAATATAATCTCAAAATATCTATCAGTTATTAGTAATAACCCAGTATTTATAATACTTTTCCAAAATACACTGTCAAGTAGTTTTAAAAAGGCACATGCTACTTTAGGCAAAGTACTCAATGGGGTTTGCCTATTTCAAGGAAATTTCATAAACTATTTCAAGAAGAAGTCCATTTAAACTTAACAAGAACAACAAAAAAGCTAACACAGAAATATAACAAAATGAAGGGTTTTTTTTTTTGTAAGGAAAACAGTTTTGAAAATACTTAAAATGCATGTATCTGCAGGGTCATCCTATGTACTGTTGCTTCCTCAGAGCACAGCTAAGACTTCTTAGAGAGGGAAGACCCGATCGAAAAAAAAGAACTAAACTAAAAGCAAAACCCCAGAGTCCACGGTCTTGTGCAACAGTGTGGCACATGGGGTCTCGGGGAGGGAGCCCAGGACGAGGAGGAGGAGGGGAAATAAGCCAGCAGCCATGCCGTCTGTGCAGAGCTGTCACTGAGGAAAGAGCGCTGCTGACACAGAAGGCAGCATGAAGGGGCAGCGGCAGCGCGCTGGGGCACGCGAGTTCAGGGAATGGTGCGGGGGGGCTCGATTTAGGCCGGCAGTGCGAGGGGGCTAGTGGGACCTGGAAGCTCCAGTTAGCACAGACTGGAAATGGCTTTAATACGAAACCACGGAGTCTGAACGTTCTCTTTTGAGCACTAAGGAGGCAGCAGAGGAAGTACATGGTGAGGATACGATCTGCTCAGTGTCGAGAAGGTCTGCAGGGGCAGCCGGGAGCTAGTGAGCTAGCCACCGAGTTAGAACATAAACATAACAAACGTGGGTGGTGGAAGAGTGGACACAGAACTAGGGAGGTGGAAGGCAGGCGAGGAGGCTGAAGGGAAGAAGAGGTGCCTCCTTCAAATGAGGAGTCGAGGTCAGCAGATCCTGTGTAACCGACGAACTCAGAAGAAACATACAAATTGTTCTGGTTTTTCTTTAAAAAAAAAAAAAAAAGGCGGGCGGGCGAGGGCGGCTTCATCACCTTATTTGCGCAGTGTAAGGTGTCTGCCTGGGCGGGAAGGTCAAAGCTCACACCAGCCTCCCCACTCCCAGAAGGAGTGGGCACGCTTTCCAGACTCTGCATCCTCCCAGACTCAGACGCAGGAACTCCAGATTCTGGCAAAGCAGACTTCATTCCAGAGATCTGGGGAGCTGCTGGAGGCAGCAAGGCTGCTGGGTCGATCGCTAAATGTGCCTAAAAAAAAAAGAAAGGAAGCTGACTCTGTATTCTTTCCTTAAACACAACTGTCAGTTGTTACTGTGACACATGACGAAAGACTTGGTGTACATGATGGATAATATGAAAGGAGAAAGAAATGCAGGGAAATCTCCTGATCCACTCTTAAGAGTTGAGATGGAGGGCTACCACCTGTGCCCATCACAGGGTGCAAAGAAGAGATGTTACAGCCCCAGGACACAGGAAGCAACAACTGGAGGGTGGGGAAGAGATGAGAAGACACCCAGCAGCAGCTGACAAAAAGGAAAACCCAAAGAAGTGTATAGGTGCCACAAGGCAGGCAACGAAGATTCCAGACATGTTATAATTACTTGTATCTTCCAGATCCGAGGGGATGGCTCTTTGGTTTTAAGTGGAGCGGGACCTGGTGAGTCCTGCGTGAAATTACATTCAGTTAAAAATCCACTGGGGAAAGAGAGAAGTGTCTCTTGGATCACATATATCTCTGAAAATAAATTTGTGATGGAACAAAGCTATAGGTTTCTGTAATTCTACAATGGAAACGGCATTTGACTCTTTCTTGGACTCTCAGAACATTTCACTAACATTACTTCATTTGTGCTAGTGGAAGGCGGTAAGACCATCCACACACGGAGTAAAGGGAGAGAAAGATCGTGAATCAGATTCCTAAGAATCACAGTGTTCAGAGCACCAGCTGGGAACAGCATCACGCTGGTTATCTCACACAGCCAGCATCAGCGCACACGGGAAGCCACCCACAGCTTAAAGCACTGGAGCAAAAGCAGCCGAGACTTGAGTTACTGGAGACGTGCGAGTGCCGCAGCTCAATCTCCACAGCTCAGGTCGCAGAGGCCTCGGTGGTGTATCCCGGGACGGCTGCAAGCCAGGGCTGAGACACACTGTCCAGTCCTGCTCTGCTCTCAGAGGACTGCTGAGAGGCCGGACAGCAGCAAGCTCAGAAGAGCCACACAGAGAGGGAACCAAGAGACTGTGTGCAATCGATGTTCCATTCGAATGAAGTCCTACTCCAAGATAGCCCAAAGGGAGAAATGAGGTTCTAGTGGGAAGGAAACTCATTCTGTCTTCACTCTACCTTGGAATCGAGTCTGCAGGCACTCCAAAAATAATAATGGTAAGTATAGATTCATGGAAACACCGTGCAGGGAGGAGAGGAGAGAGAAGCAGGGGCTGGGGAAGCAGTCCACAAAGAGAAGCAGGCCTAGTCGCTATTTCCTCCTTAATTAAGAGAACTCTGAATGACCCTGGGGCGGCATGATGGGGTTAATCTGTGTTATAAGGCAAACAGGAGAGGGAAGTCCTTTAAAGAGGTCAGTTCTAACCTGAGATGTTTCCGATTTCCATATGTCTTTTTCTTTGATACCCTGAGTGGATTCAGGATGTTTCTGGTTCTTGACAGAGGAAACAGAGTTGTCTTTTTTCACTACCTTCTTCTTTTCTGGGATCTTCAAAAACAAAGAACACCCAAAGTCTGTCGAGTATCGTAAGACATTTTAAGGAAAAGTCATAATGCAAAAAAAAAAAAAAAAGGCTTCCGAGTTTTAAAAGTCATTTCTCAAATAAGGGTTGAACAAACAAATACAAATGCTGCCAAAGGCAGCATTTCAGAAATAGCTTCCTAAAGACTGTGACTTTGCTGGCATCCTCTCTATGGTTAAGAGGAGACAGAGTCCTCAGAAAAGCTACTGCAGAAGCGGGGGTGGGGCAGGGGGCGGAAATGACGACACAGGTTAACACTCAGATTTGTAACTTTGCAGCTGAAAGGCATGAATATTCAGTCATCATATCAAATGCAGTGGTCTTTCAATGAACAACTTTAAAATCACACAAGATTTGTAATGGAGTAAGAAAACCTGGTGAGTTATCGCTTTAATGTTGGTTAACTAGGAAACATAAGATGGGGGCAACATAAACGCCCTCATCAGCACATTATTTGCTGTTCATTCACTTATGAGTATCTTCCTTAACTGTATAATTGGACAATTCATTTCCTTTCCCAGAAGTTTCCCCACATGCCATAGCATTGAGAACAGAAGGCTGGTACCAAAGGCTGCGACTTGGCAGAGCCGAAAAGATCCTCGTCTTCGTCGTCTCCAAACAGGCTCCCAACACTGGGCTCGAACAACTAGAACAGACAAAACTCAAATTCAACATCCAGAACAAAAACAGTTAACAGGCAGGTGAGCTGCAGAAGTGACGTTTAATACAGTAACAAAGCTACGCTGTGGGGAGCCACTTGGAACTGACCCTGGATTTTTTGGTGCCAGAGAAAAGGTCAACATCTGGGTCGTTGTCCTTTTGGAGCTTGTGACTAAAAAGGAGCTCTTCATCCTGAAAGACACCTGTGCTCTTGGGGCGGGTACCAGGATCAGGGCTCTAGAAAAGAGGAAAGGTCATGCATAGACTCCCAGGGATTTATCCAAGGAAATAACACAGATATAAAGATTAGACAACAAAGATGTCCCCTGCGGCTCTGTTCATAGTGTCCAGAGGTTGGACACAAGCTGAGTGTCCATCACGAAGGGAATGACACATTCACAGAACAGAATACTCAGGAGATACCAGGAACAGTGGAGAATATATTTATAAGAACAGATGAAACAGACAGAATCTGGGAGGATGACCTTCCAACCTTTGTGTGGTATCTGAGTTGTTATTTAACATCAATCTTTAGTTCTATACTGAGGAACATTTTAGGAATGAAAATATAAAATTAAACAAGCTCTTTCTTTCTCATTCCCAAAGGGAAGAAGAGACAGCAGGTGACTTAGTATCAGAAAGTCACAGGTGGTCAAGCACATTTCCCTAACTTCTGCTTACCAGCATCTTAGGCCGAATACCGGGCATGGGTGGATCTGCCCACCTTCCACTTTGTCCACCACATTCTACCTCATTACCTTCAGATTCCAACAAGTCCTGTTTGCTAGGGTATCTGACATTTCCAAATCACTACTCACATTACTTGGTTTGATACTATAATGCCCCAGACCTCACATTCTAAAATTCTTCCCTTCATTCTTTAGTATCACAGACACAGACAGAAACAAACAAAAGCACTCATTTCTGACAAAATGTGTCTCATTAAAATTAACTGATTATTGATTACACATAAAAGTTAGTGTAACACAGCAACTAACACTAAAAGTTTTATATCTGAAATTTAGATACAAAATCATACACAGAAGAGAGGGGAAGGAAATATAGCAGACTGTCACACTTACTGCGTGTAGCTCGTCTATAGACAAGGCTATGCTACTAGTATAATAAAAACTCATGCAACACTTGTTGCTGGACTATATCCTCAGTTTGATTTACAAGAAGTACTGCCAATCTATGGCCCATCGCCGTTTTCTTTTTTACCACCTCTGTTGAGATAGAATTCACCTACTTAAAGTGTGTAAGTCAATGGTTTATAGTATATTCACAGAGTTGTGCAAATACCACTACAATCTAAGTTTAGAACATTCTCACCATCCGAAAAAGACCCTCCAAACCTACCAGCAGCCACTCTCCATTTCTGTCCACTTCCTTCCCCAGATGCAGGAACCACTAATGTAATACTTTCCATCACAATGGATCTGCCTATTCAGGACATTTCAAATAAATGAACTCAGATGATAATGTGGGTTTTTTGGCCCCCCACACCCCCTGGCTTCTTCATTCAACACGTTTTCAAGGCTCGTCTGTGTTGTAGCGTGTGTTAATAATTTACTGCCAGAGAACATTCTCTCCTACAGCTGTAACACATTGTGTCTATCCATTCACCAGCTGACGGACAGCTGAGCTGTTTCCATCTTTTGGCCATTATGAATACTACCTGTTAGGAACGTTACGTTCGAGTTTTTGCATGAACGTATGTTCTCACTTCTCTTGGATATACACTTGGGAGCGGGACTGCTGAGTCACATGGTAACTCTTGCTGCTCAAGAATCTGAGGAAGCACCAACTGGTGGCTGAAGCGGCAGCACCGTTTCACCTTCCCATCGGCAGTGAACGAGGGCACCCGCTTCTGCACATCCTTACCAGCATCTGGCCATCAAAGCAGTCAGCAACAGTGGGCTGAGACTGTGAGGAAACTGGAGTCCTGCGTGACCCAGCAACTCACAGCACAGGACCGACACCGAAAGGAGACACTAGCATCCTGCTGAAGGCTTGACCTTCAGAGCCGTGGCTCACCTTTCCTACTTCCCTTTTCAGAGCCTGGAAGCCGCTTTGATCTTCCGTTTTATCCTCTTCCTCATCAAATAAGCTAAGAACCGTTTGGGTTCTGCTTTTAGTTCCTTTGTCCAATGGGGATGATGAAGAAAAGAAATCAGAGTTCTTGGCTGCTTCCTGGGGAGGTACATTCAAAGATCCTTCCTGAAAATGGAAATAATAAGGTAAGGGAAAAAAGCGAGTAACATCTGGAAACACAAATACTATTGTGGGGCCTACCAAGCTCCTCACTAATTCAGTTACTAGCATATCTGCTTGTTTCCGGGCATGACAGCTAATCACACGTACTCCTAGGTGACAAAACACTCGGGCCAATTCTTGAGTCACTCTAGTGGAGAGTCTAGAACAGATAATTCGTAATCAAGGATGATTTTTCCAATCAAAGATGATTGTTTTTCCAAAAAGAGATGATTTTTGTATACATACAGTTTAAAACCTCTATGTATAACTCCATCCAACCAAGATACATTATCAGTTATAACTCTTGAGTCACACAGCTTGCTCATGCGCTAGAAATAACTTCAAAGTCACAGAACACAAAAGCTAATCACTGCAAATGGATCATATATTCCCTAATAACTAACTAACACATAATTCCAAGGGCGGAATCTAACTGATAGAACTGGACACTTAAATTGTAGAAAGCTTTTACTATATTGCGCAACTAGAAGAATCTCTAAAATAATCGTAAAATGCAGCATTCATTCATTCAACAAGCACCACGTTTCAGGCAAGATACCACTGATTAGAATAACTACTGTTCCTGTATGAACTGCCAAGAAAAAAAAAAGGAACAACTTCTAATTAAACATGCCATCAATTGTGAGGTGCATCCTAATTTCACAATGGTTAAACTGAAGAAAATGTGCTCCTTTAAATAAAACAGGTGAGTTTGAATGTGGCTACTTGGTGCAAGGTACTGCACTAAGCACTCTCACAGATATCACGGATGGCAGAAGGAACGTGGCCCCAATCCTCAAGGCGCTTATCTTCAAGCAAGGGAGGCGGCAGTGCAACACGCAGCTGGAATTCAGGGGGAAAGTGGGCTGCAGCACCACAGAAAAGATCCGCATGGAGATGAGAAGAGAATGCCGCACAGTGACTCAGATACAGAGAGAACGCTTGCATCACGGCAGCCCCAAGGAGCCGCAACAGGAAAAGCGTTTGCGACATTTCTTCACGTAGGTCCTAGGAGAGAGCTGCCTGCACACAGCGGAGAAAAGTTACCAGTGAGAGGAAAGGGAGAGACCGAACGAACTGCCAATTCCCAGACGCAGCCAGCAGTCTTATTCACGGGCCTCCTGTAAGAGAGGACAGACATCCCAGGAGAAGAAAGCAAATGTGGAAGAAACAATTCACTTCACTCTGTAATTTACAGGCAATAGCATCAAAGACTGGTCAATGAAAATGAAAATACTCTTAAAAGTTGTCACAGTAAATGTGATATCCTAGAGAAAAAGGGGTTGTATCAGGTTAAAACCTAAAGAAATCCGAATAAAGTATGGATTTTAGTTAATATTTTTTTTTAAAGCTGTCACTATAATTCAAGTACAAGTGGAAACTCAAAGAAACCAAGGGGAAACAGACTACAGAGAACTGAGTAAGTCAAAAAGAACAGATGTGCAGAGAGAAAACCGAAAGGAAAAGAGAGCTGAGACAGAGAAGGGCAGAACGGCGCTGACACACTGACACAAATCGGGAAACGTGCGTCACGATGTGCACACACGTGCCCAGGAAAGAGAGCAGAGGCACGCGCAGCGCCGAGACCTCCGGGAACGGGAAGATCAGGTATTTCCTTCTTCGGACTTTCAGTGTTCTCAGAATTTGCAACAACTGAGTCATCATTTTCTGTGGCAGGAAAATGTAACGGTAAGTGCGTACATGTATGGGTTTTACAAGAACATCTGAGAGACAAAAGTAACAGATGATACAAGAAAAAAAGAGTCCACCTTTCCTGATTCCTCGACCACAGGAGTTCTCCCAAATTCTGAGGTCCCCTTGGCACTCTCAGCCTTCTTAGCTGCAGGCTTCACTCCAGACTGCGCCACCGTTTCTTCTTCATCACTGAAGAGCAAAGGCGGTACTTCAGGGACAGTCTCTTTTTTCTGTCAAAAGAGGAGTAAATGACATCCTCAAAACCAAGCCAAAGGAAAGGGGCTTCCCTGGTGGTCCAGCGGTTAGGACCCTGGGCCTCCACTGCGGGGGGCGCAGCTCCGATCCCTGGTCAGGGAGCCAAGATCCTGCATGACGCACGGTGTGGCTGAAAACAAACAGACAAAGCGTGCCTGACAAGCGTGGCGACGCACAGACGACGACAAACGTGCGCGCCTCTCCAGGGTTACCAGCTGAACGCTGGGGTCAGGAGAGTGAAGGGGCGCGAACAGGGAGGGGGGCCCTACCGCTGTCTCACACTGCAGGCAGCTTCTGCCGCCAGTCTAGTTGGCGCCTGGGTCTGTTAACCCCTTGCGGGCGCCACCAAGTACACTGTAGCGTCTGCTACCAGACAGTCATCAGTCTCTCCTCTCTGCCTCCCTCTCTCCCTACACATTTCGGCAATGTGTCATCACCCAGAGCCGACTTGCTAAAACAAAACACCTAATAGGTTACTCCGTTTCCCATCCCACACGTGCACAGGTTTGTATGAATCAAACTCTAAACATGCAATCAACAGGCCCCTCTTCAGACCCGCACCACCTGCACCTCCTCAACCCTGACTCTTCCCGACGCCTATTGTAAACTTCCACGCCTGATCCCCGCTGTCGAGACATGCAAATCCTCTTCATCGGTCCAGCAAGGCTCAGCTCAGGTGTCACCCATGAAGGTTTTCCCATTCTCTTTGGTAAGTTACCGGTTGCTCCGTTGATAAGAATATTTATATCTATACCTAGCCTTTACTGCTTTCCTAACTTACACTGATAGCTGTCATGCATCTTTATCCATTCATTTGAAAGGATCAAGCAGTATATTTCTATAGCCATTCACAGTGTTTTATACCAAGTAAGAGCTCAGCACAAGCTCGGCACAAATACTACCATAACGCCACCATCCTCTCATCCCTTAATACTCCTTTTGATATAATTAACATGAAGACTTGCTAGTTTTAGCTCAAGTGATCACAGTAGTAATGCCATTTATATGTAATTGCTGAAAGCTATTTAGACTAGATAGATAGGGACTAACGGACTTTTCTTTTCACATACTATTACCAATTTTTGAAAAAACTTTAATGTTGATTTTTTAAAAAATTTACCATCTCAATCATTTCTAAGTGGAGAGTTCAGTACTATTAAGTATATCCACATTATTGTAAAACCAACCTCCAGAATTTTTTCATCTGGCAAAATCAACTCTCTACCCATTAAACCCCCATTCCCTTCTCCACCACACTCCAGGCCCCAGTAACCACCCTTCTACTATTTCCATGAGTCTGACTGCCCTAAGTGCCTCGGGTAAGAACGATCATACAGCATCTGTCTTTTTGTAACTGGTTGATTTCACTCAGCATTGTGTCCTCAAGCTTCATCCATGTTGTAGCCTGTGTCAGAATTTCCTTCCTTTTTTACTTATTTACTATTAATAATAATAGTGAATAATTATAATCCAGGACCAACCTGTTAGTACTTGAAACTTGCTCTTATAAGGGAATAACCTGTACATTAACTGGCCTGGTCTAGCGTTAGCAGAATCCCATGCTACTGGGACTAAGCCCAGCAGTGCCCCCAGCAGGGGTGCAAGAGTGCTGTTCCCTGGTCTCCCCTGGGACTAGGGTGCCTACACCTCACACTGAAGGGGCTGTGTGATGCTTTGCTCCAGGCTTTGCATGTGTACTTGACCTGTAAAATACCATTATCAGAAGATCTCTGCTGCTGCTGCTAAATCGCTTCAGTCATGTCCGACTCTGTATGACCCCATAGACGGCAGCCCACTCAAGGCTCCGCCGTTTCTGGGATTCTCCAGGCAAGAATACTGGAGTGGGGTGCCATTTCCTTCTCCAATGCATGAAAGTGAAAAGTGAAAGTGAAGTCTCTCAGTCGCGACCCCACAGACTGCAGCCCACCAGGATCCTCCGTCCATGGGATTTTCCAGGCAAGAACACCGGAGTGGGGTGCCATCACCTTCTCCGTCAGAAGATCTCTAAAGTCAGGCAAAGGAGTTTTTCCACAAGACTCGGGCTCCAAGGTTAGGTTTTAGGACCTCACTGAGGGAACCATCAGTATTCACGTAACAGCATCTCAAGGACACTTCCTGGGCTAAGAGGTTAGGAATACCGTTGCTGCGGGAGGAGCAGATGCGGGAGGAGCGCCGAACAGAGAGCTTCCGCTGCCACCATCGTCCTCAAACAGGAGAGATGCTCTCTGGGCCTTCTTCTGGCTGTACAAACAGAGAGTCCAACTGGAGGCAAGTGTGATTTTAAAAATACAGTGTTCTTTCCAGGCCATACCTACAGGAACCCACCTATCACCAAGGCAATTGCTGAGCTTACACAGGTGCGTTTCTATCCAAATGACAAACTTAAGTAACTTGGACAAAACTTCACATTCTTTAGGGATCCCAGGGGGAGAAACAAACAAATTATACTTAACCCCTAACAAACTTAGGAAAAACAGTATTTTAAGGTCAAAAAAGAAAAAAAAAAAAAAAAGACTGCTTCCCTGGCAGCCTAGCGGTTAAGAGTCCACGCTTCCAATGCAGGGAGCATGGGTTCCCTCCCTGGTTGGGAAATGAAGATCCCATAAGCCATGCAGAGATAAGCAGGAGAAACTGGGTGAGAACCTATGAAGAAAAACACTTCACAGTACCAAAGGGGAATACTGTGCGAAACCGCAGACCTGCTCGCTGGGACCATCACCAGGTGACGGAGGGTCAGCGCGTCCCCCCCAGAAACTGACACTCTGCACATCAAGCACCTTCGCCCGTTACCAGACACGGACCAAACGGTTTCTTACAAGGACTCTCCCACCTGTCCTTGGCAACAGCAAACAGGTCATCCTCGTCATCCTCCTCAAAGAGGCTGGTCTTTTTCACGGCCTTAACCCCCTGGTGGGTGGTCTCAGGGTCCCTCAGTTCTCCTTTAGACTTGTCAGATGTCGAGTTGGTCTGTGAGTCAGTAATATGCCACTGGTCCTTAAAAGATAAAATACGGGTTAAAGTCCTCTGGCAACTCAGGTTAAGAAACCGGGAAAATAAAATAAAATCCCCGTTCAGTGAACTAAGCCGCATCTGCACTCAGGGTGCCACTTCTGAGGAACGTTCACGTACAAGGCTCTTCTCTGAACTCAAGTCTAGACAGCGAGGCCCACTGTGCTCACAGGCCTGCTGGTGTCTCCCTCCATCACTGCCTACCACATACTCTCTCTCTCTGTGTTAGGATAAGAGATCTTCTCTACTTTAGAGATCAAAATTAACTATGAAGGGGAATGAGAAGGAACAAGAATGTTTAAAAAAAAGTCAAGAACTCTCAACTTTAGAGGAGAATGATATTTGAATTAAAAATTTTTTTAATTCCAAAGTAAGCTGGGGGAAAAAATGCATAAAAAGCTCATGCAGGGGATTTCCCTGAGATTTCCCTTGGCAGTGGCTAAGACTCCAGACTCCCAACACAGAGAGCCCGGGTTTGATCCTGGTCAGGGAGCTAGATTCCACGTGCCACAGCTAAGAATCTGCAAGCTGTAACTAAAGATCCCACATGGTCAACTAAGACCCGACTCAGCCAAACTAAAAGGAAAACAAAGCACTCACACACGTAAATAAGACACAATGAAATCTGCAAGTGATCCTTATCACAAAATTCTGAATCTGGACTTCAGAAAGCATTTAAGGAAACCCCACCTGGCTGTGCTCACCCCTTCAAACCAAGGATCTCCTGAGCACTTGCTGAAGTGGTCCTTTGGTCTCTGGAGTTTAGAGCTTTACAAATCCAAGTGGGTTTTGTAAAGCAGCAGCTGCTGTTATAGAGTCTCAGGTTCCACCTGCAGACCTTTCGAATCAGAATCTGCCTTCGTTAACAGTATATCCAGTGACTTCTTCACAAGTTACAGTTTGAGAAGTGCTTCCCTAAAGAAGTCAGACTCAACACTGACCACCACCCAGAACCCCCAAATGAGCTTCAGAAAACTCCCCTGGCGGGTCATCCCCCAGTTAATTCAGAACCCCAGGGGTGGAATCCAGGATTGGTCCTCTCTCAGGTTCCACGTGACCTCAATGGCAGCCAACGTCAAGCTGCTTTTCTATAATGGAAGCCTGTTCATCTTTCCTCTGCAGGTACTATTGCTCCCTACTTTAGCTGGTATTCTTATTTTCCCTGAACTGCAATAATATGATAGAAAATTCAAATGGTGGTTGGCCATTACTACAGGGAGAACCACCCACTAACAATGCTAGAAAGAAAAAACAAAAAGGAAAATCCATCACCGTTCACAGGTTTGAGTAGAAAAAGCAAATTATGTTGTATCATTTTAAGTTTCTTTCAATAAAAAACTGAACATGTCTATGATTTATCTATCTGTATCTTACCCTCAAAACTTAACAACAATGTTAAAACAGAGTAATTATTATGAAATAAGCAGATTCTTAATGCTCAGTTTTTATTATCATTATACTTAGTCTTTTTCTACACAGATAAATCTGAACAGCTGCTGAACTGTATCCTCCACTGGCTCCAACAATATATATAATCCAGATACCAAATGGCAATCCTGGGAAGACTTACAGAAAAGGAGTGAAACCAGCATAAGGCACTCCTGCCTTGCCGAGCGATAGTCCTTGATCAATGAAACACAGCGATCATTTAACAAAGTGAAATAAGCCCTAATTCATTTGGATAAGTATGTATTATAAATTTGAGGACCATACTCACTTTATGCCCAAGCATTCTGAAAAGATTAACCTTATATTAATATACTATAATAAACATCTTTCTTCAAGAATAGAATGACAATTGTGTGAATATAGTCTTTAGTGACCAAATTTCACTAGATCTACACTAGGGAGAAAAAGAAGATGTTTAGGACAGCCGTAACTCTTAAATCCATCAAACCATCCCCTACTCCTCACCAGGAGATAAATTTCCACCCACCTCCTCATCACTGCTGAATAGCAAGGCAGATGCTTTCTTTTTGGGAGGCTCAGAGGGCTTTGCTTTCTTTTGGCTCTGAGTCAGTAGAGACGATGTCTGCTTCTTAGCAGCTGGAGTATCAAAAAGATTATCCTAGAGATAAAAGGGGGAACAGAAGAGTATGACAACTCTAGAAACAGAAAACAGAAAACTCGATACTGTCCTGTGTTAAACCCTGAGAGAGTAAGTCTCCAGTCAAGTGAAGACTATATACATAACACCTTTGGGGGAAAAATCATGCCGGGCTAGTAAATGCTACTTCTCTCTTCTGTATAACCTACCGCAGCAGCTTCCCGTCTTCCCTAACTGTATCCAGTCACAGACGTGGAACAGGAT
Organism: Oryx dammah; assembly: GCF_014754425.2. Lineage (NCBI taxonomy): Eukaryota > Metazoa > Chordata > Mammalia > Artiodactyla > Bovidae > Oryx > Oryx dammah. Next base: position 16,242,994 of record NW_024070190.1, read on the forward strand.
TCAAAGGCAGAACGCTCGGGTGGGAGCACAAGGGGCGCGACAAGAAGACAAGCCACAGAGACGGGGGGGAGCGTGGCTCCGTCCGGCCCTCCTGGGGGGCCTTCTACGCCCCCCGGGAGGGCCCAAAGCCTACAGACGGCGTGAGAGCAGGACAGCCCTGCAGCAGGCAGCAACCTGCGCCTTCCTATGAATCACAGACCAGAGCAAAGAAGAAAAAGAAGGAAACGGGAAGCCTTCTCTACTCTCTCACATTTATGAAAGACACATTCCTGGGGAAGAGAGAACAAAACCATCAACGGGCCTGAGCCCAGGTCAGACAGAAGAACACTCTTAACAATACACTACAACAGGTGAATGGTCCTGAAGTGTAAAGATTAGATAGAGGTGTAAAGGCAGGAAAGGCCGTGAGTAACGAACTGGCACGCACTGGGGGCATCCGAGACAGAGCTAACATCTGCCACGCACGAGCTATGTGCCAGGCATGGTGCCAAGGGCTGCGCGCTAGCTGTTGCAACTGTCACAGTCAGGCTACGAACTATCAAGCCAGAGGAGATTCAGGAAGGTCGCTGCCAACACTTGCCCAAAGCCGCTGATCTGCGCGCGGTGGACCTGGGACATGAACAGCTCAGGCACCTGTGATTCGGCCTAAGAGCAAAGGTTTGGTTTTTCTTCCCGCTCATTCCTTTCCCCCACTTTTCTCTCTCACCCAGAGTGGGGAAGAAAAGCAAAGCAGGGACATGGCTGTCTTCTCCCCTCTACTCCTACTTCATCTGAAACACTCTTGTAGATCACTGGGTTTCATCCCCTAAAAAGTATTCCTTAAAGGCAGATTATACAAGTGACATCTACAAAGTCTTACATAGAGCTGGGTCAAGAAATCTAAGGGCCTGCCCACTCTGTAGCTGGGAACTCAAGAAAGGAACCGCTGAAATAAACACCGCAGTGTATTTGCCGCAAACGCCCCAGGTGGCTTGGCTGCTTTCCCGCCGCCGTGTTCTACTGTAAGAGCCGCCGGATGCAAAGCTGCGTTGGCAACGGCCTTCTACTAACTGGAAACTCGGTTAGCTTGTGTCGCAGTAACAGCGTTTACCTGTCCATCTTCATCATCGAAAAGCAAGACCGAGCTGGGGGGTTTGCCAGGCAGCAGAGTTGCCTCTTTTGGCTTCCTCACACTTTGAGAAGAAAACAAATCCTGTTGGGTCAAGATGAAAGTTCCTGGTTAATTTTAAGTGTCAGATATGAAACACTGAAGTTCAGGGTACAGCAGACGCCATCCATCCAGGCCTCTCTTGTGAGAGAGGAACGCAGGCTGTCCCAGTCCTTGAGGAACACACACCAGACGCTGTCCTCGCTGTGCGCAGGAGAGAAGGGAGAGACCCACACCTGACTCCAGGCGGCCTCACAGGAGCCCAGAGGCGCCAAACTCCCACCCGGATGACAAAGGACAGCGAAAACTCTGCCAATCAATTTCCTAGCATGCTGAGAAAATAACTTCCTTTTTCTGTCTAGAGAATCAGAGAGATAAACACATGTAACAATGGAAATAGAAGCTAGATTCCCAAAGTACTGGACCTGTGACACTCTTTAGTTATACCCCTTTTTCCTCTAATAAGGGTGGGATATCCGTCAGTTCAGTTCAGTCACTCAGTCATGTCCAACTCTTTGCGACCCCATGGACTGCAGTATGCCAGGCTTACCTGCCCATCACCAATTCCTGGAGTTTACTCAAACTCAGGTCCACTGAGTCAGTGATGCCATCCAACCATCTCATCCTCTGTCGTCCCCCTCTCCTCCTGCCCTCAATCTTTCCTAGCATCAGGGTCTTTTCAAATGAGACAGTTCTTCACATCAGGTGGCCAAAGTATTGGAGTTTCAGCTTCAACATCTGTTCTTCCAATGAATATTCAGGACTGATTTCCTTTAGGACTGACTGGTTGGATCCCCTTGCAGTCCAAGGGACTCTCAAGAGTCTTCTCCAACACCCCAGTTCAAAAGTATCAATTCTTTGCTGCTCAACTTTCTTTATAGTCCAACTCTCACATTTATACATGACTACTGGAAAAACCAACGGTTTGACTAGACGGACCTTTGTTGGTAATGTCTCTGCCAGACCACCTGACATGCCTTCTGAGAGTAGGATATGATTTCTTTTAAATAAATATATATTCAGTTTTAACTTTAAAATCTTTTGTACTCTCGACATGACAGCTAGGAAATGTTGCAAACTAGACAAAGATCTGGTAGATTATGAAGAAACTTCCAAATGCTGTAAAACGTCAACCTACAATGCAAAGCAAGCCGTGCAAACTGAGCTGCATGAATCAGAAACACGAAACGGAACAACTATTCCCCCAGGAAGAGAATCTTCAATTCGTGAGAGTCAGACAAATAGGACAAGAACACGGTTTCCAAGACTTCTCTCGATGCCACTTTTTTAAACCATGGAATCAATGTTTACTCAGTATAGTGCTAATGAGTGAAAAGAGCTACACTCAGCCCAGTGGTTTTCGCCTGCGCCCCAAAGAGCCCCAGAGGTCTGTTTAGGTAGAAAGAGCCAGACAGGAGAAGCACCAAGCTTCCCCTGCCTCTCCTGCATGTTACACTCTGCAGCAGTCCACTTAAAGGAAGGGCTCTGTTGCTTTAAAAAAGAAAACAAGAGTCTAACCCAGAGTTCACCATTTCCTGAAATTACATGTAAATTTCTGCCATGTCCAGTCTTTTCCTGTGAAGGAAGTCTATTACTTCCAGTGACACACAGAGTGTGTGTATCACTGCAGAGGATACCCACTGCTCATACGATACCCAATTCCTCCTCAAAGAAGCAGCTGTGTGTGTATTTCTGTCCTGGGAGAAGCAGCTCATTACACTGCACATCAATTCACAGCCTAGAATCGGAGCACCCTGAGCTGTCCTCCTAAGAGAGGCACTAGATTTAAACTCCACAGTGAAAGGATTGTACACATCCTGCTTTCTAAATACCATGTGTTCTCAAAACCTTGTTTTCAAAGAAAGAACTAAAGTACTGACTGAGTAAGTCTTATGCCTCTGAGACATCCTGAATCAGAAACAGGTCCCAATGTCATATCCTTGAAGTAATTTCCAGACCTGAGAAAAAGAATTCCTTACCTCAGAGTCCTCCTCATCTGAAAATAAACCTTTGTGAGTCTTTGTTTCCAATGAATGCTTGAGATTTTTGCTGGAAGGTAGCATAACCTTTGTTGAAAAAAAAAAATTAAAGAATTAACAAACCAGAAACCTGGAAATATGGGTTCATTCACTCGTTTGTTCAGAAGATGTACTGAATCTCTGCTAGATAAGGCAGGCCATGCACCAGAGGAATGAAAACCATCGACGCTGGCCACGTACCAAGTGCATATAAAGAACTAACGCAAAAAGAGAAGCACCACGAAAAAGGACTTAAAAATTAGTATACGTTAGGAAAGAAGGAAGCAGCAGTCCTTGGAAAGTACATTTCTCAGGACAGACGGGACCTGGACAGGGGCCACGGTTCGGGGCTCCTCGGGGGCGTCGCTGTGGAACGGACTGCCCACAGCATGCAGAGCGTAAATGGGACGTGCACAGCTGCAGCCAGCGTTAGGAGCCTGCCGAGTTCTGAACGCTGGCACCCAGGCGGACGGCAGCGGGAAGGCCAGGGTTTCATATGCACACACAACAAGAGATGTGCTTCAGAAAGAGGGCAGATCAAGCCGTGCAGGACAGCAAGGGAAGCGACAGGAGCAAGCAGAGCGTAAAGCCTGAGGGGGACGCAGCCTGCTCGCCAAAGACAGGCCAACCTGAGCATCAGCAAAACAACAACGTAACGGATGATAAGATAATGAATGGAGAATCCACGATTCTATAATGAGACGGAAAAGGCAAGGAAGAAAGGGGAGAGAGAGCTCTTCTGTCCAGAAGAATCCCAGCTAATAAACACAGGAGAAATGACAGGAGTAGAGCAGTATTCTTTTGCACATGATAAAGCATCAATGAACACATCCATTAAGACCCACTCAGGAAGACAAAATCCAGATGCCGCTTAATCTAGGCGGCAGTAGTTACTCGGGTGTATGCTGTATTCTTTCAACACTCTACACATCGGAAGTTCACTATACACTTGAAAGAAAGCAATACTTCCCTTCGGGTTCCATATGCATTAACAAAATGCCCCATATATACACTCCTAACTTTAGTCTTCCCTCCTGCTCACCTTTGTTTCTGCTCTTGCTTTATTTTCATCTGTCTGATTCACAGTAGCTTCTGGCAAAACCACTGTTTTTTCTTTGAACAGATCTCCTTCTTCATCGTCAAAGATACTGGCAGTGGATTTGACTTTGTCTTTAGAAAGAGACCACAGCATAAAGTTACACAAAGGTCAAAAATCCCACCACAGAATTCAAAGATGAAAATTTCTTCTCTCTCAAAGAATAAACAGAACAAGCATGTTACTGCTCGATTCGTTACAAAAGAAATATTAAGTGGACTAGCTGGAATTTTTCAAAGAGCATAAGAGCTGCTCCAATGAAACACACAAGACAGACAGTTTAACTATCTGGCTTACATCGCTCTCCAACCAGCGGCACATGCTTTGAGGAGTCTGGACTGGCATAAAAGGCAGAAAGAGACCCACAGAAAGATCATTTACAAGGCAATCGCTCTAGGAATCCGAGAAGTGAGGGTTGCCTTCTGCTACCCAGGTTCAATCCTTGGACAGAAAACTAAGATCCCACAAGCTGCAGAGCCAAGAAAAAAAAAAAAAAAAAAAGCCAGGGACTTCCCTGGAGATCTGGGGGTAAAGAATTCTCCTACCAGTGCAGGGGACAGAGGTTCTGTCTCTGGGCTGGGAAGATCCCACACACTTCAGGACAGCTAAGCCTGTGCAGCACAGCTACTGAGCCTGTGCTCCCAAGAGGAGAAGGCACCCAGTGAGAAGCCCCCACACCGCTCTCCACAGCTAGAGAAAGCCCACGAGCAACAGGGAAGACCCAGCTCAGCCGGACATAAGTAATCTTTTAAAAGCACCGAACTATACAGAATCAAACACTGACACAGCCCCCATAATTCCACCTGCCCACCCAAACGGGAAGGCCAGCAGGAACAGTTTAAGGCACATACCTCTAATTTCTACCAAAGATATAGCAACATGTTAACTCTAGCAATCCACAGACATGGCTCTAAATAACATCATTTTTAAAAAATCTTATGATTTGCAATTTTCCTTCCATGTACCCAGGGTGTAATACCTTCCCATGTCAACACAGATAAACTTCAATTTTTTTCACAGCTTCACAAAATTCCACTAAATGGAAGGACCCTAGCTTACCCTACTGGTGACTATTTGGGTGGTTTTCAACCTTTCACAACCACAAGCACTGCGTCACTGAATGAGGTGTGAGGTGTGTGTCCCTGAAATGAGGGCACTGGTTCCTGAATGTCCCAGGAGAGCAGCAGGTCCAGCAAAGCGGCGCCCACTTACCTGTGATTCCAAATCAGTTCATGATAGCAAGTGAGGCCCCTTCCAAGCCACGAGAAGCAGTACAGCCTTTACTCACTGTCATTCCAGTCAGCCTAGATGTGAGCACATTACGTGTCCAGTCTGCACCCTTTCTAAAGCAGGCCATTATTTCCCTTGCGTTTCTGCTGCTATCCTTACTTTCACACTTATTGCTAGAAAATAAGCTGACGTCGAAGAGCCTGCTTCTCGATGCTTCCTGGTACACAGTCCTTAGGAGAAAGAGCTCTTTGCTCAGGTTGCTGGAAGCTGTGTGCACCTCAGTGGTCCACCTTTCTCTTCCGGAAAACAAACCAGCGAACCAAATCCTTTGCTACTCCAAGAGCAGCAAACAGAGCAGTGATCTCTGCCCGCCAGGGCGCCTGCTAGAAATGGAGACTCAAGGGCCCCACCCTAAATCCACTGAACTGGAATCTGCATTTTTACAACAGTCCTGGGAGAGCCAGCGGCTCATTAAACAACTGATTCAGAGAAGTGACTTCAGGAACGAAATGCCTGAAATTTGAGGGGTGAAGAAAGGACAGTGCCAAATCGGTCAAGAGGCTGAAAACTCCATCACAGACGAGAAAAGCCAAGGTCACCTGGGCTTGCTGGAACTGAACACCTGGCAGAGATGCTCTGTTCACATACAGTTTACTAAGGACGCCAGAAGAAAGCACAATCAAAACTCTCTTGGTAACTGAGAAGGTCGAAGCTAGAATCCTGATCAGCTCCTAGAGGGGAGCAGATTTTTCTCCCTATGAGGAAGATAATCCTAGTAATTAGTTTCTAAAGAAAAGACTGGTCCATAAAATAGAGACTGCCAAGGCACCATAACCAAACAGATGAGACACCTCTGGCAAGAATGCTTGAGGAGGGATTCCAGCACTGTACGAGACGAGGAGCCAGAGGGACCTCGCGCCTTTTTAGGTCAGCGTTCTTTACCCAGCTACATTCCCTCAAACAGAGGCTGGCGCAGTACCTGTCTTGGGCGGTTTGCTACGGGATGCCGCGAAAAAGTCATCGTCGTCGTCGTCGTCATCGAAGAGGCCAGCAGGTGCTGGGATGGACGCGCTCTTCCCTGGAGGGGGCCGCTCGTGCCTCGGAGGCTCCTTCAGTGCCGGGGCAGAGGCGCCACCGAACACGCCAGTATCCCCTGGGGGTGGAAGGACAGGGCAGAGCAGCCGTGAGTGAGCCGCCGCGGGTGGGCCTCCTGATCCACAGGAAGAGAAAACAACAGTACCCCCGCCAGAGCTCGTAATTTCAGTTCATCCACAAACACACTAACGGGACCCAACAGCACGCGTCCTTTACTGATACAGAATGTCCCACAGGGCAAAACCAACTATCACCCAGACTGGAAAAAACCCAAGGCCGCCGGTTTCTAAGGGAATATGAGCTAACACAGGTAAGTCGGCTCTCGGTGGATGCCCTCTGAAGTTCTTCCTATTCTCCTCCCCAATCAGCTCTTTGAAGAGGACAGTATTAAAAATTACAAAACAACACTATACAGTTCTCAAAAACAAACTGTGAGTTATGATACCTAAAAATACAGAAACAGCTCCTGCTGGGATTTTCTTTCCAGGTTTAGAGGATGAAGATGCTAAAATGAGAAACAAAGAGATAACATTTCAACAAAGAAAGCAACTTTCCTTGCTAAACGCACCTTCCTGAAACATGTACAACATAGCACAAAGCTAACAGGAGATGTTCAAGAACTAATTTTTCATCGAAGAGCCATTTACAAATCCCTTAGTATTATCTTCTCTACCGACGCCACGACTTTTCTCTTGGTGTTAAACCAATCTAGGCCGTGACTCCCACGGAAGATCACAGACTCTGGGCAGACAGTCGCAGTGGGGCTGGCTGCCGAGGCCCAGGAGATGCAGAGCACAGATGGGGAGGCGGGAGCAGAGCAAGCAGGGCTCAACGGTCCTGACTCCGTCCGTCCCGTTTAATGAGAACATCCAAGTGAAAAACAAAGAGCAAAATGTCTGAGATGTTAGTGCCCAAAACGAAGAGAGTAACGGAGGGCAGGAAAGCAAGCAAGTCACAGACGCCGAAAAGTAGAGTGGGGCCCTCAAGACAGTCAGGGCAGCCAGCGTCACAGCAGCCCAAAATCTGACGACTCCTGGCCTGGGAGACCAAGCCACTTAAAATAACTCATTCCCAATTCTCAAGACTATCACAGACCTAACAGAATAAAATTTTTAACTTTTTTAATAGCATATGTGAGCTTCTTAAAAATGTCACAAATTCTTCTAATGTACACTGGGCTAAGGAATTACTGATCTCCAATGTAGATGCAGAATCTCAGAAATGTTTCTTTGAACTGAACTTGATTACATTAAGATATCGGCAACACTGCCAGAGTGCTTACCCTGGTTGACAAAATCGTGATATGGGTTTACAAATGGTACTTTTTTGTTTTTGTAAGACACGAATTAGTGCAAATGAACCGCTTTTAACCAGATGAAGGCGAACATACAGCTTCCTGCCCAACAGAGAAACAAAGTTTGGGGATAACTTCAGGGGCTCCATCTCCTGATGGGAAGGAACCAGTTCCAGAAATCTATAACAAAGCAGCACAGTCAGCCTCAATCCACGCTCACCTTCATTAACAGGGGTTCGAGCTCCCCGATCCTGAGGGGCTTCTGTGAAGAGGTCACTCTGCTTATAATAAATTAAACAACACAGTTCAAAACAGCGCAGGAAAACAGAGTTGTATTTCAATATTTCTAAAGAAAAGTGTCTTATAAAATTTAAAAAAAACACATCTACTGTTCTGCCAGAAAATCAATTCCAAAGTGAAGACTATGATGAAATCACAGCCCAAAACAGTTTAGGTCTTATTGTTATTATTCAGCCGCTAAGTCATGTCCAGCTCTTTGTGACCACATGGACTGTAGCCCCTCCAGGATCCTCTGTCCATGGGATTTTCCAGGCAAAGATACTGAAGTGGGTTGCCATTTCCTTCTCCAGGGTATCTTCCTGGACCAAGAATCAAACCCCCATCTCCTGCATTGGCAGGCAGATTCTTTACCACCGACCCATCACGGAAGCCCAATTTAGTCTACAGAGAAATTAAATACAAACACGGAAGAAGATAAAAGACAATGTTAAGAAACAACCACTTAAGCAAGTAAATGCAAATTTTTCACTGTTAACACTCTCATATCCTCTCCCTACTTAACAAAGGCATCAAGATACAGTATTTCCTCCCTTTGTGATCCTTAGTTCAAAATCTCCTAAAATATGAAAGTAGAAGCAACTTCCAACTAAGAAGCCACTGTTTCCTTACTAAAGGAACTGAAAGTTATTTCTTCCTTGCAAACCCATGACACAGCTATGGAGAGCTTCACTGATTACCATGGACTCACCTCCTCATCCTCATCATCAAAAAGTCCCTTCCCTCCACTGAACAGGCCGCCTCTAGAGCCAAACGGCGAGAAGTCTTCATCTGTCAGCTTCGGGGGTGCGAATAAGTTATCTTCTTCATCTAGCAAACAGAAGGGAATGCTTTGCATGGAGAATTAAAGATGGGTTTGGAGCTCCAATTCTGGGGATCAACATTACAATACCTCCAAAACTGGCAGGCGGGTTATCTAACCATATGTAATAAGCACTATTTGAATGCTGGTGGTCTGAGGGCCTTCAGACAAAAACCCATCGGATTCCTTAAAAGGTTCTTCGGGTTTCCACTCTCAAGTCTGTTACGTGTCTGGAGCAGAGTGAACTCTGCAGGAGATCCCTTTCATCTCATTTCTTCTGAAGCAAGAATATGCTTCAGTTGCCATCAAGACCTATCCCACCAGAATTTGGGCGACAGAAGGGGGGACTCAGGAGAGATCAGGTTGACACAGCCCCAAGTGGAAATACAACAGACATTACTGCTGAACGTGAAAGGGCCTGATACAATATTCCTTACTGAAAACAAATGCTAGCAATCCCTAGTTTATAAATGTCTAGAAAGACAGCTAATGCTCCCTGTAAAATCCAGTAACTCAAACCTTTAAAGCATTTTTAACCCACCCTCACTTCTCCCCACACCTCTAGAAGTGAACGGAGACAGACCTCATCTGTCAGCTTTTAAAGAGGCATTTTAATGAATTACGGAAGCGATATCCCCCTTCCTGAGTCAAGAGCCTCCTAAAGAAGAGGATCGAGGGGAAAGGCTTACCATCTGAGGGAGTTTTCCTTTCCTTCTTCCCTTTCAACGTCTTCTGAGGTTTTGCTTCCCCTGGGGATAAGGCTTGAAGAATATTTCACAGTTTAATAACATTCAGTCTATTCTTAATATTTATCTACTGAACCTTCACGCACATCCGCCACCCTCACAACTCCTAAGATGAGAGCAAGACATTCAACTTTGCATCTCTGCTGCACCTGAGCACCCACTCAGCGCCCTACCCAGAGAGGACACTCAGGAGTGCCTCTTTTTAAGGCAGAAGGGTCCAGCTATCACAGCAGGTCACGCGCATACCAGGATTGCACTTGCTGAAAGATTCTTCTGATATCTTTCCACTTTGTTAAATCACTAGAAAATATTGTATGCTACATTTTTATTTAGTCTAAATAAAAAACAAGAGTAAATATGAAGCCAGGGATTTTTAATCCAGGGCCGATGGTTCTCTGCGTTATTCATTAATCCCCTGAAACTTCATATATAGATGTGTATATGTGCATTTTTCTTGGGAGGGGGGCGGTCCAGTGTTTACTTATCAGAGAATCTATAAAGCAAACCTGATAAGAACTACAATTTATGCTTCTTGTGCCTTAGTAATTAAACAAGGAAACCCACCCTCAGGGAAGCCCAGAGAGGGGTCCCGATGGCCCCACCGCCCTGTGAGTGCCCCTCAGAGGCGGCGACGTACTTGTGTGCTCCTCTTCCATCCGGCTCGAGGCGTCCCCTTTGATCCGAGCTGCCAGTTCATCAGCAAATGATGCAGGCCTGCTTCTTTTCTACAGCCAGGGAAGACCAAAGGAATCACTTTCTGCACTATTTGCTGTGACTGACTGGCATGGGTTATTTTGGGGCACCTAACAAAAATATGCAAACGACGGCAAAGAAATCGACCCGATGAGAAGGTATGTTTGACTGAATCAGTGTAAACACAAGCGCCCTGTAACAGGTCACCTGAGAAAGAGGCCTCAGTGTTCCTTCAGAGGGAGATGCTCTTTACTGCCTGATTTTTTTTTAATACTTCGACTTTAATACTCAAAGATCTAGATAAGAAAACTACCACAAGGTCCTTGGGGGGAGGAGTATTAGGATCTTGAAACTGAATGTGAATATATGTTGAATGATCTAACTAGTAAAATCTTAATATTTGGAGAAGAAAGTACCTGTTTGGCAACTTGGGATGCTCAACTATTACCATTTCCAAAAGTGAAAATGAATTACTGATCAAAGTGACCAAGTGAAAAATGCTACGATGCAAAATGAGACAAGATACGCGCGACAAGAAGAGGAGTGAGTCCTAGGAAGCACTTCTAAAACCTCGCCGGGTGACGGGCGCTGCAGCCTCTTACGGGTCTAGAACGTGCTCCGACGTCTTCGGCCTCTTCCTCCTCCTTCTCAGAGTCAGCGAAAATGTCGCAACCATCGTCCTCCTCATCACTCATCTGTACAGTGTGCTAAGAGCATAACCCATCAGATTATGAGCATCAGATACGGCAGCAAGCTGAAAAGACGCTACCACTCAGCCTTCAGGCTCCTCCTTCAAAGAGGAAGAACCAATGACTCACCGCAAGTTCCGAAGCAGTGAATGTGCGAGAGCAAACCACACCCAAGACTTGCCTTCAGTGCAACGGCAAGAAGGGAAAGACCAACCACGCCCACCACGAGAGAAATGAGTGAACTCAGTAAGTGTGCTGTTATCTTAATAAAAATGCTAACAGTCAAGAAGAATAAGCTGTAACAACAGCTGGAGAGGCATCCGAGGCTGTCCAAGGCACAGAACCGTGAGCGATAAACGCAGAATGGACTCACCACCCTCTGACACACAGCACGGCTACAGACACGGGCATGTTTGTAAAAGCAAAGGACAACACGTGGAAATATGTGCTTTCCGTTAACACCCGTTATCTCTAGAGAGTGTGAAGATATGAAGAATAGATGGCTCAAACTTAATCTTATGTGTTAAGTTCTAATTTTTACAAAGGTAGCCATGGTATGTAAAAACTGTTTCGTTTTTTAAATTTGTTAACATTTTAATCAATAAACTGTGCCAATCACTATGCTTAGAGCACTTTTTCAACTAATTTAATCCTTTGAACACTGAGATTAGCAATGGCACACAAAACAAGTCTATTTTTAGCAATATAAATAGTTCCACCAATGCTTTTAAATCACCATATTCTTTGAAAACCTGTCTGAATTTATCAATCTTAATAGTAAACTCCATAGAAATACATACACTCTCCAGAAGAACTGATTATTAAAATCATAAAGACAAGCCACATTTGTGAAACACAAGAGTGAAAAATAAAAGTAACAATCAAAAAGTGCTGAATCTTTCATCTGATAGTTGGAAATTTTTGTGGGAAATTTTTTTCTCAATTAGGAAAGTGAAATACAAACTGGAATCATCTCAATATACTGCTGAGCATACACTACGGTGGCAAAATTCATACATAATTCCAGTGCTGGTGAGATTCTGGGAAAATCATCAAGCGCCATCTGTTATTCTGGAATGTCTATGAAACAGTAGTATCAAGTAGTGTTAGATCACCTGATTCCTAAGAAAAGAGGTCAGAGGCAAAGGGCTTTTATGAATGAAAACTCTGACTGCAGTATTATCGCAAAAATAATCTTAACTATTTCCCATACACCTTTAGAGACTATTTCCCATACACATTCAGAGACTACAACAGTACCATACATGTATGGTAAACAAATACATAAGTTTACAAAGCAAATTACAAAGACTATTATAACGACAAAGAAATCCTTGTGATGAGTTAATATAAAATAACAAAAAAATAAACTATGCATGTTAATGAAAAGAACATGTCCTTAGAAGGACATATAAAAATTAAGACAGCAGTGCTAAGACCGTAGGATGATAAGATTTCCACTTCTTGAGTGTTCCCTAGCCTTGCTACAAGATTATCTTACATTTTAAAAAAGGAAAGGTGAATTCATATGAAAAACTGGGCTGTGTTTTAGAGGCTCTGTTTCTCAATTGTTTTTGTTTTTTTACTTCTTTGTTGTCCAAGAAAAATGAAGAAAATATAAAGTAAAATTGAGAAAAAATATACAAGGAAGTTGTTAGCCTAAAAACATTAAAATTTGAAGGAAACATGAATATGAATAAATCCTTACTTTCCCGTAAGTCATTCACAAGTAATTTTAACATAGACTCATTATACATGCTGTGCTTAAATTAAAATTTAAAAGTCACTCCAATATACGCATCTTACCCGGTTTTGATCATTGTCACTGTGATTGGCAAAATCTTCGTCCGACTCCTTTTTGGGGGGAAAAGAAAGGCTCTGTCAACATGGCTCTACTTGGGAGTACAGAAATGACGCTGTGTCTAAGCCTCTGGGGCGGCACCACCGACTGGCCTCTGAACTGACTACTGACCGCCTGCAGCACCAAGGTGCAGACGAGGTGGAGAGTTGGCCATGTCACCAACGGCTACTCCAGCTACAGGTCATCTTCGTAATTCTCTTAAACCTCTCTGACAATTCACTCTTACCAATCTGCCCCATCATTTCTAACCTCTGGATTAAGAGTTGCACACGGAATCAACCAGATTATCAAAAGCTAGTTTGCGTTGGCTTGCATTTTGCTTGGTTTGCACTGGCTTGCATTCTCCATTTTCCTTCTGAGTAAAACCATGACTTCATCAGGCCCACGAAGGGAACATTACTATTTAACACAAGCCATTAGCTAAAGAGTCGCTTCAGCGGCTGATGACAATCAGTGAAAGCAAGGCTGTTTCTAAAAGGTTCATTTCCTCCTACCCGGTGTCTTGAGGGGAGGGCTGGAGGCAGGAGGCAAGGAAACCGACTGTGCGGAGGAGGAGCAGCGGCGGGGGGAGCACGCTCAAGCCCGTTGCCTTTTAGAAAGCGACGTTCAGGAACGATCCTCCAGAGAGTTTCTACCCTTTGCAGTAGCAAATATTCCATTTAAAGGAACAACGCCAGATATAACTGGGGTCAAGGCCAAGGCCCACAGACTCTGAGGCCTTAGAGAACAGGGAGTCAGACCAGGCTCTTCGGGTGGGAAGAAGCCAGACGTAGCAGTGGACGCTTTCAGCAAGCTGCTGCTCTAGAAGGTTTTAGAGTAAAGAACGTTTCAAATATGGACTTTCCTCCTAGAATTACTCAAAGATAGAACTTACTCAAAGACTGTATCTCAGGCAGAGATTCCGCCAAACTATCTAAGCCGTCCCCCTCGAAACACACTGGTAAGAAGAGGGTCTGGCGGGGCGGTGGGCGGGCAGGCAATAGTACAAGAGACGTAAAGGGTTACAGCGGTTTCCTCTGGTTTTGTACAAGAAAGAAAGGAACCTCCCCTCCCAAGGAAAAAACCTGCGAACATGGCTTCCATTGCTATTAAGAGATTGCTGTAAACAAATTGCTAATCCACGAATATGTCATTTACTGAGCCTGCTAAATGCACCCTACGTTTCCTGCCCACTACGACCTGGGCACACCGGCAAGCCCTTACCTCTTCTTCGTTCCCTTCTTCACTGTCTGCAATACTCCCACGATCACTGCCTACTGAACCTTCTGGTTAGAAGAAAGATAAAGGTTAAAGCCAATATTCATAAGGAAACATTCTTAATTTCTTCTCAAGATCACAAACCACCATACATCAACATGAAAAGATTTTGATAAAACCATCCATACTCATTCATTGGAACTTAAAGTATCTTCACTATAGTGAGGAATGGAACATATACATAGGCTCAAAGTATTTCCCCACAGGATATTTATTAGTTACAAAGGAAAAAACTGGCTTATACTCTCTGAAGATGTCAAGGTTGTGAAAAGCAAAAAAAAGGCTGAGAAATGGTATCAAACTAAAAGACTAGAGAGATTTGACAACTAAATGCAGTGAGTAGATTGGATTTTGAACCAGAGAAAAAGAGAGACTGTAAAGGAAATTACTGGGACAACTGGAAAAATTTAAGTATAACTGAGGATTAGCTAGTGTTAAATCCAGTAAAAATTTCCTAACTTTGGTAATTATACTTTTTGCTACTGTTGTTGGAGACCTGTCAATTGGTGACTTTATTTCATATGAAAGTTACTATGGGAAGAGGTTAAAAAGTCAAGGATACTTGATTTGTACATTCTTGCCAAGTCTCACTTGGATTAATTTTTTCTATTAATAAGGAGGATACAAAAATTAAAAGTCTCACATCAAAGCCCAATACACACATCCAACCAAGATGACAGATGGGCAAACGAATATGCAGAATGTGCAACTAAATAAGAGGAAGTTCTCATTCTCAGAAAATACGCAAAGAAATAAGCTGTCCCTCAAGGGATAGGTTCCAGGACCCCCCTTCCCCAACAGACACACACACAGACACCAAGATGGCATAGTATACACGTCTAACCCACAGCCTTCTCCTGCAGTCAACCTTAACTCGTCTCCAGATTACTTATAATACCTAATACAATGTAAATGCTATGTAAATAGCTGCCTATTTGCTTTTGGGACTTTCTGTAATTTTTTACTCCCAAATATTTTCTATCCAGGTTGGTTGAATACACAGATGCAAAACCCATGGAGATGAACTGCCAACCGTATACATGAGTCAGGCGGCAGGATGTCTCCTGAGGAGGCTCAGGAGAAAGTAATACTATATATAGAGACAGAATGATACACAAATATGGTGAAATATTCACAAATGGTAACCTGAGTAAACGGTATGTGAGAGTTTCTTGTCCTAGTCTTGTAACTTTAAGACTTTAAAGTGAAGTTTGAAATTATTTTTAAATACAAAGTTAAGCTATAAATGTTAAAAGCAACAAAAATATGTAGTGCAAAAGTGTACCTTCACTAGAAAGCTCTCCAAGACCTACATCTTCCTGCTCCATGAATAGCTTTGACCCAATTAAATAAGGTAAAGGACGATCAAGGTACAGATCCTGTAAACAATGAAAAGGAATAAGCAGTTAAGTATTTAAGTTAAAATAAAATCAAGTATTCCATTTGACATCCACTTCCATCTGACTACCCCAGAACTGTTACATAATAAAAGAGAGTAAGAATAAGAAACACAGCAGGATTTTTTTTTAATCACTGATTTAAAAAAAACTTAAATCCTAAGTAAAGACAGAAAAGTAAAGCTGATTCATAGAGACTTTCCCTTCTCAAGTGCCTAATTATATTAACAAAAATGGCAAAGGCTTGTAAAAAGTTTACCAGCAGTAACTGAACAAAGAAAGGGGCACAACTTCATAGCAACGTTCCCCAAAGGAGGAGGACTGAGAAAGAAACTGGAAACCCTGACAAGCTTTCATGATGGAGACCTATCTGCCTCCCCCGAAAAGCAACTTGGTGAACAAAAAGCAACCCATCAACGACTCTTGAGAACGAAGTCCTAAATTTGGAGAAGCACATGGAGGAAATAACACAAACAGCTAGTGGGTAGTGGGACGTGTGGACAAACAAGGCACAAGGCACAAAGGAAGGGAAAGGAGAAGGCCGCCTCCACAGCGCATCGGGGCAGAGGCAGGAGCACAGACATCAAGTGTGGGCTAGACGGAAAGAATCAGGCATTTACCGTCGAGTATCAGCTATCCACAGGGCAAGTATCTACAGTCAACATAATTAACTAAAGGAATGTTTCCAACAGACTGATAAGAACCTATCCAGGAGAGGGAGAAAAAAAAAAGAAAACAATAATAATACCCCTGAGAGGCTCACACAGCAGAACGTGAAGCTGGTAAAATAAGATCAGATGACCAAACAGAATAAAACAAAGTGGACTGTCTACAGGTGCATGTTAGAGATTCTTCCATTTCAGGCCATTGCCAACATCAAAAATTTAGAGCCGAGAAGCACTCCACCCTGGAGGCCTGGTCCTTCGGCTTTACCAACTCTTCCCTATAAAAAAGGCCCTGGGGACAGGAGAGAACAGCTCTGTCCTTGGAAAATGACAGAAAGTTTGGGAAGGTTAATGTAAAGGTCAAAGATTCAGTGCGAAGAAATCGAAGTGCTAACTGGGCTGACTGTTCACGGACTCAGAAGGCCTGTTCCCAGGGCCTTCTGTAGAGGAAAACTGGTGAGGCTTTCAAGGAGGAAACGCGGCCCAGGCAGCACAGTGCCCAAGGTCTGACGTGTCAGTCAGTCACGCAGGCGTGTCCAGTTCCTTGCAACCCCATGGACTGCAGCCCACCAGGTCTGTGCGTGGATTCTCCAGGCAAGAAGGCTGGGTGGGTGGCCATGCCCTTCCCCAGGGGATCTTCCCGACCCAGGGACTGAACCCCGGTCTCCTGCACTGCAGGCAGAGTCTTTACTGCGGGAGCCACCGGGGGAGGAGGCCCTGCTGCTGCCTTCCAAATGCCTACAGTGAAAAGGCAAGACGACCAACGCATATCAGGGTTAAAGGACCAGCCCCAGCTCGGCAGGGCCAGCCCGAACTGGAAGAGAAACCTGCAGTGAATACACGATTACGAGACTGGATTTGCTTCAAGTCACAACGCACTATGTGTCGCAAGGGCTCTCAAAACCAGGAAGGCAACCTCTTGTGTTTACTTCTGAGCCAACCTGAGAGAAAGCACAGCAAAGCCAGGCGCACCTGCTGGCCAACAGTCTCTTCGTGAACACTCACAGCAGTTTCACGCCCATTGGCTGAGACCTGGAACAACCCCAGTGTCTTTTAACGCTTCTGCGGTCCCTCTTTGTACAAGCTACAGAACGTCAGTTTCCCAACAACCCCTGCCTCTCATGAGCCTCCTCACCCTTCGAAGCCCAGTTCTCATCTCACCTTCACCTAATTTCTCCAGCTAGAAGTCAAAACATCTATGACGGAGACTTCTGTAACTGCCTCCTTTCTCTGACCATCTGGCGTGGTTAGGACAAGCATCCTGAGAGCAGGAACTGACGCCCTGCCTCTCTGCACTCCCCCAGCCTGGCTGCGCGAGCGGTGCTCCTGGACAGCAACCCTCCGACTGGGGGAGTCAACGTGAGAGCTCTAAGTGACATCCTCACTGCTCAGACGTGAAGGCCACAGCTTCACAATTCTGCGCCCAAGTAAAGGACCCCAATCACAACAGGGGCAACAACAAATACTACAGCTGAACGTCTTTACCTTTGGCTCAAGGATCAATTCCATCCGCTCATTAGCATCGTCTTCTTCCGAGTCTGAGTTTCCTGCTTTTATATCTAGTTGCTCAAACGCACTGTCCAACACTTGTAAACCGTAGTTCACAGCCTCCTGGACTTTAGGAATCAGATCTACTTCTTTCTGTTCCCGGGTCTTTTCCTAGGAAAAAGTAACGTTTAGTCAGATCTCCAGTGTATTGATAGCACCCTAATAAACACCGGGAATGTTCACTGAAGCCTAGACTCATGTTCAAAAACAACATCAAAAAAACTTAATTAAAAATGTTGTTCTTAATCATTTACAATGTTAAACCTTAAAAATGTTGAAAGTCAAAGATTCTGCTGAATGCCTCATCTCAGACTTTGGAGTGTTGAGTCCCAAATGTGTCTACGCATTGAACACGCACCAAACTACAGAAGGTTCTAGAGCTCCAGGTTCATCATTTACAAAAATAAAAGCACAATGGAGTGATGGTGCAGCCTCTATGGGCTATGTGAAAGTGCCCTAAAACAACGACTTGCCCATCAGGAGACATCGGGGGCACTTTCCCTCCCTGCTTCTGAAGGAACAAAGGGCCGAGGGCTTTAGCTTTGCCATGACTGTATCCCACTAACCTTGGTTAATGGTCCTTAGGACAATTTCAGAGGTGAAGACTTAGAAGAAAATACTCCAGGCAGAGACGTTATTTTTCAATTACAGTTAAAACAAATAACTGGACGATTACATTTCATAAACTTGTTTCAAACCAAGAGAGAGTTGGTTTCATCTCTAATCTATCCTGTACATTACCCTAGAACAATGCCCCCACCTCAACAAAAACTCTGTCTACAACAGCAGCCTGCTGAGAATATTCCACCCATCTCCACTCCTGCAACAGCAGCTCTCACACACTCAACTGTGTCACCAGTTGCAGGAAGTACTGCAGAATATATTTAGGGTCATTTCCTCTCCTCACAAATTCTACAAGGTGATATATAATTACAGGAACAAACACACCATACAGTTTCCCCCTTTGCTTTGATTTTCTGGCACACCATGTGGCATGTGGGATCTTAGTTCCCCAACCAGACATTGGGACAGCGGCATCCTAAGCACTGGACCCTGGGAAGTCCCCACACACTGCTGCTTTGAAAGCCAAAAGGGAAAACCTGAGGAGTGTTTTATACTTCTACCTCAAGTGCAGAAGTCTTTCTAATTTACCTTTTCTGTTTTGGCTGTATCTTTTTGGCACTCTGGTATGTCTGATTCTAAGTTAAACAGCTAACATTGTACTAAGTGTGTAGAAACGTGCTTGTGGATTTTTTAAAGATAATTCACTATAATAACTATCACTTTAAACTGAACCTTGACTTGGTATAACCAGATATTACTACATTTAAAACAGTTTAGCAAATCTATTAAAAATAAAATTTTTTTAAATAAATTTTTAAAAGCTGCTGCTGCTGCTGCTAAGTCACTTCAGTCGTGTCCAACTCTGTGTGACCCCAGAGACGGCAGCCCACCAGGCTCCCCCATCCCTGGGATTCTCCAGGCAAGAACACTGGAGTGGGTTGCCATTTCCTTCTCCAATGCATGAAGGTGAAAAGTGAAAGTGAAGTCGCTCAGTTGTGTCCGACTCTTAGCGACCCCATGGACTGCAGCCCACCAGGCTCCTCCGTCCATGGGATTTCCCAGGCAAGAGGACTGGAGTGGGGTGCCATTCAGGCAAAACCGTAACTGGTTTCTGGTACCCTTTCTTGGTCTAACACGTTCATATGTGACAAGTAGTCTGGTTTTCTTCTTACTTTCATTTTTAAACTGGTGGTAATAAAAGCAAAACAGTCATGAAGGACAGGGATACACAATCTTCAAAGAACTCACCGCCTACTTCAAAGAACCCACCACTTACTGCCCAGTATGGCCCAATTTTTTTGTTGTTTTTTAAATAACCCTCAATGTAAAAAAGGTTTTTACATTTTTAAAGAAGGAAGGGGAAGGGATAGGAGAGGAAGAAAAGAAGAAAAAGAAGCAAAGGACAGAGATCAATGCAGCCAGCAAACAAAATATTTCTTACCTGGTCCTTTACAGAAAATCTCTAAACACCTCTGCTCTACGCTTAAGCCGGAAATCAGGAACTTAATCTATACATTTCTTAATACAATAAATTTCAGAAACAAACAAGTTCAATTCCTGAGCTGTCAAAACCAGCTTCTCCCACTCCTCCCAAAGTCCAGCTCCCTGCCCCAGTCTCCCTCCAGCAGCCGTGTCATACATCACTACTTTTCTTCTCTAAAGGAGCCCAAGAGAAGGGTGATTCAAAGCAAGTACCTGTTCTGGTTTTTCTGCCTCAGTCTTGAGCCCCGGCTCCTCCACCTCCTCATCATAGACACGCTAAACATGGAAGCAAAGTTCAGCGTTTAGTCCAAACAGCATTTGGAATCAATCACGATGTAAGCGTTCAATGCACAATTTAAAAAGAGAAAGACAAGAAGACATGATTATTCAAGAGCAGACAACTTTCCCAAAATCAAGTTTAAAGAAAAGACACAAAAGACTAGGAAACAGGAAAAAAAGAACTTTCCATCTCACGGTTGACCACAGTCACAAAATTAGTAAGAAACCAGGGTTCACACTGTCTTGTTTAAGGCAGCACAGTGCTGAGATGGCACTAATACAGGCCCTCGAACGCGAGGCCCTGAGCGCGCCAAGTGCTGAAACTTACCCACTGGGTAGAAGAGCTTTTACATTTTATACAGTAGAAACCAAAGGTAAGTTATTTTTATCCTGTTGCTTAAAATGGTTGATACATTTTTATTATCTCATTTATAAGAAAACAGATAGGCCAAGCCCACCACTGATTTGCCAGAAGACCAGTCATGGGATTCACCCATACAGCTTGGGCAGGTGGCTTCTCTTTTCCAATACAAGGCCATCATTCCGGCAACTCATTGTGATTTTTTTAACTATTTATTGTCGCTTAAACTCCCAAAGCAAAACATTCTCATTATAAATAGTGCAGTGATGAAAATGTTCTAGAATTAGATACTAGTAATGGTCACAAAACTTTAAGAAGACACTAACACCTACTGCCTTCTACACTTTTAAAAGGGTGTATTTTATGGTATGTAAACTCCACATCAATTAAAATTAAAATGTCAATATAAAGACAGTTGCAGAAGAGATCTATTTAAAAATAATTCCATCCCTGCCTCCAACCTCATCCTCAGAATAACTAAGTTTGGTGTGTCCCTCTCTGTTTCCCAAGGCTCTTACACAAATTTCTACGGACATATGCACACATCCAAAGTTTTCCACCCTTCCAGCTTTGAAACAAAACTGTATTCCTATGACACATACCCTTCTGCCCCACTTTTTCACTTGACATTCTCATAAACCACTTTCTAGGTCAATGCATATAGATTTGACTCATTTGTTTTTATATCTGCATAATATTTTATGGTACGAAGTTGACTGTAGTTAGTTCAAGAATCCTCTATTAGAGAACATTAAGGACATTTCCAGTTTTTGCTAGTGCCAACCAGCTGCTGTAAAGATATACTGAATTCTCAGGCCATGGACCCTTTATTTCTACAGGCTTCTCGAAAACAGGATTGCCAAGCCAAAGGACAAAACTCTGGTTTACTCTTAAGAGCTTTTTCCAGATCTCTGTGTGGGACAACTCTCGCTGCCGTCGCAGCACATCCCAGTGCCCACTTCCCAGACCTTTGCCAGCAGTGGGGCGAGGTTGCCCATCTTTTCAAAGTAACTATCAATCTGATTAGACAACATTATTTTCAAACGTTCATATCTTCTAACCCAATATCAATCTGATTCAGTTCAGTTCAGTTGCTCAGTCGTGTCCGACTCTTTGTGACCCCATGAATCGCAGCACACCACGCCAGGCCTCCCTGTCCATCACCAACTCCCAAAGTTCACTCAGATTCACATCCATCGAGTCCGTGATGCCATCCAGCCATCTCATCCTCTGTCGTCCCCTTCTCCTCCTGCCCCCAATCCCTCCCAGCATCAGAGTCTTTTCCAATGAGTCAACTCTTCGCATGAGGTGGCCAAAGTACTGGAGTTTCAGCTTTAGCATCATTCCTTCCAAAGAAATCCCAGGGTTGATCTCCTTCAGAATGGACTGGTTCGATCTCCTTGCAGTCCAAGGGACTCTCAAGAGTCTTCTCCAACACCACAGTTCAAAAGCATCAATTCTTTGGCACAAAGCCTCTTCACAGTCCAACTCTCACATCCATACACGACCACAGGAAAAACCATAGCCTTGACTAGACGACCTTAGTCGGCAGAGTAATGTCTCTGCTTTTGAATATACGGTCTAGGTTGGTCATAACTTTTCTTCCAAGGAGTAAGCGTCTTTTAATTTCATGGCTGCAGTCACCATCTGCAGTGATTTTGGAGCCCAAAAAAATAAAGTCTGACACTGTTTCTACTGTTTCCCCATCTATTTCCCATGAAGTGATGGGACTGGATGCCGTGATCTTCGTTTTCTGAATGTTGAGCTTGAAGCCAACTTTTTCACTTTCCTCTTTCACTTTCATCAAGAGGCTTTTGAGTTCCTCTTCACTTTCAGCTATAAGGGTGGTGTCATCTCCATATCTGAGGTTATTGATATTTCTCCCGGCAATCTTGATTCCAGCTTGTGTTTCTTCCAATCCAGCGTTTCTCATGATGTACTCTGCGTACAAGTTAAATAAGCAGGGTGACAATATGCAGCCTTGATGTACTCCTTTTCCTATTTGGAACCAGTCTGTTGTTCCATGTCCAGTTCTAACTGTTGCTTCCTGACCTGCATACAGATTTCTCAAGAGGCAGGTCAGGTGGTCTGGTATTCCCATCTCTTGAAGAATTTTCCACAGTTTATTGTGATCCACACAGTCAAAGGCTTTGGCATAGTCAATAAAGCAGAAATAGATGTTTTTCTGGAACTCTCTTGCTTTTTCCATAATCCAGCAGATGCTGGCAACTTGATCTCTGGTTCCTCTGCCTTTTCTAAAACCAGCTTGAACATCAGGGAGTTCACGGTTCACATACTGTTGAAGCCTGGCTTGGAGAATTTTGAGCATTACTTTACTAGCGTGTGAGATGAGTGCAACTGTGAGGTAGTTTGAGCATTCTTTGGCATTGCCTTTCTTTGGGATTGGAATGAAAACTGACCTTTTCCAGTCCTGTGGCCACTGCTGAGTTTTCCAAATTTGCTGGCATATTGAGTGCAGCACTTTCACAGCATCATCTTTCAGGATTTGAGATAGCTCCACTGGAATTCCATGACCTCCACTAGCTCTGTTCGTAGTGATGCTTTCTAAGGCCCACTTGACTTCACATTCCAGGATGTCTGGCTCTAGATGAGTGATCATACCATCGTGATTATCCAGGTTGTGAAGATCTTTTTTAACGGTATTATTTTTAAATGTTCACTACTTCCAACCCAAGAATTCTACTTCTTGAAATTTAGTTCCAAGAAAAATAAATACAAACAGTAAGATGCTCATGGCATCATATTTACATTCAAAATCACAAACAACAAATCTGTAACTCTCTGCAATTCCAATCAAAATACTAGTAGAATTTTCTGGGGAAATTAGCAAGATAATCCTGAAATTCACAGAAGTAAAAAAGCCAAGGATAACCATGAAAATTATGAATAAAGAGAAGTCACAGAGATTTGCCCTATTAAGACTTATTAAAAATCTCTGGTATTTAAGACTATGATACTTACTACAGCAGATAAAGATAATAAAAGACAGAGGTAAGAGCCAGACTCACAATTACATGTAAGCCTATTTATATTTACAGGAACACACATTCATATACATGTCAGTGAGGAAAAGAACTACGTAACAAAAGTTACCTGTATGGGAAAGAAACAAATGAGATCCCTACCTCATATCCCATACACATGTACCAATATACATCCAAAGACTATATATATACTCTCCACATAAGAAAAGTAAAGAGACAGCAAAACCAGCAAGCCCACACCCAAATTATTTACAGCTAAGGAAAAAAAATATTAAAATCTGTTAATACAAGGTAGTGCACATTATTAGCATTTGTGGTTATTATCTGTTCTTTCCTAGATACACAAAGTATTTTATCTTAAAAAGTTCTGTATGGGGGATTGTTAAATATCGGTAGCCATAAAATGAAACAGAAACAGAAATTAACTTCAGTAAATCTTATAGATGTGTTAAAATGCTTAGAAAATAATATGCTAACATGAAGAAAAATGCAGGCTGAAAATACGTACATACAGAAAAGGTTAAAGTTATATACATACATGGGATTAGAAAAAATATGCCAAAATGTTCAGTGGCTGGTTAATTTGGGGTGGCAGAATTATAGTTGACTTCTGTAGTTTAAATTTTTTCATATTTTAATACTTTTAATACGTTATTCTCACAACAAAAAAGGAAAAAAAGTCCAATGTCTGCATGAGAATGAACTTGGAATATACATGTCAAAATGCTGAGAGGCTCTTCTTTAGTATCTGAAATTTCAAAAGCTGCTTCTTTTTCCATATTAAAAAAAATAATAATAATTCTACAGAGACCAGAAATTAGGGGAGTAATTTTCAAAAGCAAGAACAAAAAATGGCAAATAAATCTTAAAATTGAGACTTTAAGACAAGACAGCTGCCCAGGTCACTTCAAACTTTAAATAGCAAGACTATTTAACTTAAAAGACTGAGCTTCAAGCTTAGGTCTGAACAGCATCAATACCCTCCTTTTTCTCCTTTCTGTCACTAAAAACACCCCACAAGACATCAGCAGCCTTCAGAAAGCCAAGCAGGACATCTAAGAAACCAGCCAGCAAACACACAAAGCCCGCGGGATCTTTCAAGGGTGGCCAGGCAGGACCATGAATCCCAAGTGCTCAGTATACAAGCAGGTGAGCAATGCTAACTTACTTCACCCTTCAGACTGAACTCACAGCTCCACGGGTTGCCTGATCATTTTAAAATCAGGCAGCCATTCACAGAACTGTCAAATATCTTTGGTATTTCTACTTGAAGAACCTATTCCTCATTTGGGGAGATGAGGTAAGAGGTGAAGGTGAGGAATAAAGAGAAAAATCTGACAAGCGGCTGAGATTTCTTACCACATTATACACAGGCATGGTCCTCTCTACTTTTATGATCTCTCTTTAATTCATTCAAATATTCACGAGTCTCTATGTATCAGGCTCACGCTGAACCCAAAGAACATAACAGTTGGTAAAAATGTGGGGCCTGATTTAGTAGAGAAGTTCAACACATCAAACCATATCAATAGATGCAGAATTACAATCATAGGAAGTGCTATGAAAGAAGTCATTCATTAGGTCACTCAGTGTTTCAGGACAAAATTGCTACAGGAACAGATTAATGAAGCTGCACGAACTGTATTCCCTACTGGTAACGCACTGGTGCACATTTCTGCTCCTTCGAGTCCCCTCGTGAGCCTTTTCTAAAGGTACTAATTTTTCCTGCCCTAAAAAGTCTTGATTGCTCTTCAGTTTCACTAACTCTGTAATGCAGTTCGCAATCTACTAGCTGCCTCTGAGGTCAGTTACTAAAACCCAAAAACCTATTACTTTGTGTATCTTTCCAATAAACTACCATGAAACCAAATGGCACCATCATTTAAGACAGAATTGTAATACACGAGTCCTGATGTCAGGGTTTGAAGAAAAAGCCAAATCCCTGCCAAATGTATTATCAGCAGGTAGATTCCTTCAGTTTTATTAAGCGCTAGCCATCCTTTTAACAGCATGACGCTCTACCACGGTTGGAAAGAACGTGACACGTGGCCTCACAGGGAGGTCCGGGAAGCAGCTCGAGCTGGCAGTGGCCACAGCACATCTAGGGAACTTGGCCGCAGACTGGAAGCGGAAGAAGCGCAAGACAAAGGAGACAGAGACGGATGCAGGGAATCCAAGAAGCGAACAGAAATCATGAACTAAAACCAAAAATAATCAACAAAAACAAAAGTAAACAAAAAACCTCCCACAAAAACTGGATCATCAGAAACTCAGAATCTAAGAAAACTTGGAAAGAAAAGGAAAGCTGAGCAAAGAGAAGACCTGAAGGTTATGATTCAGAGAAAGGAGCTTATAATGCCCGTTTCCCCCGAAGTATCAGTCAGTATCAAGCCAGTATCAGTGTGCTTCAGGCACATCAGGTACAAAGAAGGCTCCCAATTCTGTCCCTCGCCCAGTCGAGGGCTGCAAGACTGACTGCCGAGAAGAGCTAAGCACCCGATCCAGGAAGAAAGGCACAGAATGAGAGCAACAGACATAGTTAAAAGGACACAGAATTCATCGGGATGAAAAAGTGATGGGACTACACGCACTGCTGAAGGAGAGTCGAGGGTCCTGTAAACTGCTTCTTCCAATAGGAACAGCGCTCAGGACCAAGCACGGACATTCTGCACAGATGGCCAGAAAATGACCACAGGTTTAACCAGAATATCTGCTATATCTTAAATTACAGGCAAAGAGATACTTATAACCTTTATTAACATCTTCATTTTACACACAGGTTCCCCCAAAAGCCCAGTAGTGGCATTTCAACCTCAATTACTAAAAATGTACAAACATGCTGTGTAAGATATCTGCATGACAATATTTAGTCTCCTCTTAACAATCCTAAATCTTTGTATAACCTTGCGATTTTCAAAATCATTTTTATTACTTTGTATCTAACAGTCTCAGGAGATAGCCTAATTTAATAATCCTCTTTTCACAGTATAACTAACACTGATACTTAGAAAGTTAGTCACCCTATGAGAAACACAGGTCAGCTTAACTAAGCTTTCTCTCTATCTTCTAGAATAATCTCCCCTCGAGTCATGGAGCTCCGGCCACATTTTATTCCTTTTTATTCTGGAATAACACTAGTACAGAAAACTGTGATATTCTCTAAGAAGGGGCTCTAGTTTATCTATGTGTTCCTAGAATCTAAAACTTTGAAAACTTGATAAACCGACAAAATTGCACTTGGGTTTAAGTGCAACAATGTGTTTAGAGTTGATTTTATGACACAGGTTCAGCCAGCATAACAGAGCATTAGTTCAGAATAGTCCAAGTAGACACACACATGCTTTTAATATAACTTAACAGAACATAATGCATACAATTAATAACATGCTGGTGCCCAGAGGGTCAGACCAGGTGTATGGCTTTCCTTATAGAGGATAACAAGGCTTGTTGGAGGGCCATGCAATTCACCAAAACTGCTGACAACTCCAGAATTAACAATGGATGAAAACATTGGAATATGAGGAAAGTTTTTATCATTAGGTTTTCTCAAAGGCTTGAAAAAACAGATAAACTTTACTAATAAAAAGTGAGGGAACATCAATTACCAAGAAGTACTACTTACCCCAGAATTTAAGAGAACCTAACAATAGGTCAGTTAATATCACAGTGACTAGTGCTCCCTCTAACAGTATTATTTCTTTAAAAATGGGATGCAACTAAGTAACTCACGTTTTCAATGAACTGGGTATTAGAGAGCATAAGGAAGTCATTGAAGATATTGTGCAGGCGGCAATCGGTGGCTTTAGTCTCCCGGATTAGTCCGTCCACTTGTTTCTTGATTTCATGAGTCCTAGAGATAGTCTGCTGTGAAAATTCCTGTAGAAACTGTAGTAGCTGTTTAAAAAACAAACATATACAGTAGTATCAATATGCGTCTATACTATGCATCTATTCTGCGTATCAAAACAGAAAAGCAGCCATTTTCTTTCACCTTTGTGTGTGTGTGTGTGTGTGTGTGTGTGTGTGCGTGTGTGTGCATGTGTGTGCGTGTGCTGGAATGGAAAAGGGATGCTGCTTTTGACAGTACCAAGACCAAGCAGCATAGAAAAACATTAAGAAAGCTCATCAAAACAGTGGCAGTGAGTCAATGGACACTTCCTATCTCGTTTCTGGAAAAAGTTTAAAGTGCTGTTTGGTTGTCATTCTACAGGGATCACAGACGAAAGGCAAAATAACAAAGCACTACTCATCCAAAAATCCCACTCAAATGGGACTTTGGAATCAAGGCTCTGAGCTTACTGGGTCCCAGGCCTAAGGTGTCTTACTTAACGATATTCATATACTGGTTTGTCTCCCAACCCACTCAGTCTAGATCTCAACAAGGAGTCGCCTATGAGGTGCCACTGCAAGCCTGCGGCGTGGTGGAAGCCGAACTCTCCGCTCAGGATGGAGCTGGCGCCTGGCTGAAAAAACCGACCAAGGAAGAGAGCGCCCTGCGATGGGCGGCAGTCCGAGCAGGAGCCCTCAAGAGAGCTGAAGTCCGCCTGCCGGCATCCGCCCAGGGGCCTGACGCCTGCCACCAGGAGGTTTTCGAGAGCCAGAAGGGGTGTTACTTAGTCCCCGAGAGACAGAGCGGGATCGACTGGGGGGAGAGGGGCTGGGACTGGAGTCCTCCCGCTCGCAGGCCGCGCACCCCCCGCAGACGGCCGGCCCTCCGCTCCCGTCCCGGGTCCCGCCTCTCACGCCCGCGTCGGCCGCCAGCGACCAGCTCTGGCTGCTCCTGCGGATCTCCTCCACCGACCAGGGACGCTCCCACACGGGCTCGGACGCCGGCGCTGGCTCCTGGTCGGGGGTGGCCCGGCTCATCTGCAGCGGGAAGGACGAGAAGAGGAGCTGAGCTCCGGGGAGGCGGCGGACGCGGCCCAGCCCCAACCCAGAGCGCCGCCCTCACCATGCCGGCCGTGCAGCTTGGTGGGCGCCGAAGCCGCGGGCCCGCACCCGCTGAGCCCCGGAGTCTCCGGAAGCCTAGCCCCCAGCAGCGAGGCCCTGGCACGTGACCAGCCTCACGTGACCAGAGCGCCCCGTGACCTGCCCCTCACGTGACCGGATGTGGGGCCGCGGAAGGGAGGCTGGGCCAGCTGGCTGCGGATGAGTCACGTGCGTGGATCTAGCGATGATCGTGCTGGAGGAACTAAGTGAAAAGGAGAAAGGCGAATATATGATATCACTTATATGCAGAAACTGTATGTGAAACAGACTCGCGAATGTAGAGAACAAACTTGTGGTTGTGAAAGCGGTGGGGGGTCAAGGGCAGGAATGGATTGGGGTTAGCAGATGCAAACTGTTACATATTTAACGGATAAACAACACAGTCCTAGGAAACGATATTCAATATCCTGTGGTAAATCGTAATGGAAAAGAATATGAAAAAGAATGTATATAACCATCACTTTGGTGTACAGGAGAAGTTAAAACACTGTAAATCAACTAGAATAAAATAATTTTTAAAAATCTGTTTCACTTTAGAAAAGGGAAAAAAAAAAAAAAACAAACAGGAAGACTGCGGAAGCCAGGGAGCGCTGAAGGGGTGCGTGAGTCAAGTTTAGCTTCAGCTGAAGGACCCGAGTGGCCGGCGCGTAATTAGTCCAGAAGTATGCAGGGAACCAGATGTGTTCAGAGGGGAGCCAAAAGGATCTTGGAAGACCCATCCAAGGAGCTTTAAACGTCCGGAGATGTGTGCAGAAGAGCTCGCCGCTGCTGCGCCTCTTCCTTGCTACATCTCCGCTGTCACTGGATCAGCACACGGAAAGCTAGATTTACTGGAGATGGATCTGTGTCGTTATCATCATGCTTTTAAGGACATGCTCGGGTTCAACTCACTGGGTAGGGCCTCCTTACAATCCTTTACTCCCTAAATCCTTTACTGCGTAGGCAATGCCCTCAGATTCAAGTCCAAAATCCATTTGTAACCTGACCCTGCATGTGAATCCATTCTCAACTTTCCCGGCTTCCCAGGAGCGCCGAGTGACTCAGCTGTTCTGCCTCACACTTCCCGAAGGTCCATCTGCAGAGACCTTCTGCCCGACCAACTTACTTTTTAAAATGAAGATTCCAATTTCTTTCCATTCTTATGTGCCCATGGGCAGGTTATTTAATCCATGCAAGTTGCCTGTCTTTCAGGAATGTGGTGTTAAATGTGGTATCTGTAAAGTACCAAGGTGCCTGCCATACTGTAAGCTTTAAACACAGCTCTTCCCGTGTTTTCTGTGCCCTTTGTTTATCAAACTCTTGCCCTGTGTTTCATGTTTGCCTCCATCTCTTGAGTGAAGACTTCCCTGATTACCCCAAGGATAGTCTTGAGTGCCCCTCCCCAGTTATTTGGGGCTTGCCTCCTAGCTCAGTTCCTAAAGAATCTGCCTGCAATGCAGGAGACCCGGGTTCGATCCCTGATTGGGAAGATCCCCTGGGGAAGGAAATGGCAACGCACTCCAATATTCTAGCCTGGAAAATCCCGTGGAGGGGGAGTCTGGCAGGCTACAGTCCATAGGGTCACAAGAGTCAGATACAACTTAGTGACTAAACCACCACCACCACCTCAGTTATTTTCTAATGTTTGCACAAATATCCAGGCTTCCCTGGTGGTTCAGAGAGTAAGCAATCTGCCTGTAATGCGAGAGAGGTTGGTTCCATCTCTGGATTAAGAAGATCCCCTGGGGAAGGGAATGGTTACCCACTCCACTATTTGTGCCTGGAGAATCCCATGACAGGGAAGCCTGGTGGTTACAGTCCATGTCCCAAAGAGTCGGACACGACTGAGCAGCTAACAGTGTCATACTTTTCACAAATATTCATTATAGAGGATCACATTATGTTTTATAATGTCTCATGTATAATTGTAATATATAACATGTTTGAAGTACTAGGAATTTACTACTTTATACATATTACTTCATTTGATTCTCACAATGACAGTGAAGCAGGTACTTTTATGCTTGCATTATAGTTGAGGAAATAAGAGGCACAGAGAGGTTAAGTAACTTAGACCAAACCGTAAACAAACAGTGCCTGGAACCCACACTGTTAGCCACTACGTTGCTCTGTAGCTAGTCTTACTTTCTTGAAGGAACTTCATTTTTAAGTTGCAGTCTACCAACCTCCTGGCCATTCCTTCACATTCATTTAAAATATTTTTAATAAATAAAACCACTTTAGAATTTGGTTGGTAAAACTGGGCCGAGCCAATTACCGAACTTACATCTCCTCTAACATCATCATGGACAACTGCAGTGGGCACATGGGTAAGCTTGGCCTCAATGTACCTTAATCTGCATTCCAATCTCAGAGCCCCCGAATTACCCGCACCCTGGACCTCAGCGGAAACTGCTGACTTCTCACCATGGACTGTAACAGAGCTGCCGCTTAAACTTCCAAGTCCCTCTGTCATTCCCTGGTCTTTTCTCAGCTAAGCCAAGTCTCTCAATGCCCCACCACGCCATTTCACCTTCTCAGCTTCACTTCCTTGCTTCTCCTGCCCAGAGCTCATGATATTAGCCTTCGACTTCTATTGACAGCCCATTAATAGGCTCGCCTCATAGTTTTGACACATGGTCCCTGCTAGCTCCTAGCTTTGAATCAGTCTAACTATGCCCTTTCTCCTTCCTGACACCTAGGTTCCTGAAGGAAATCACTACGATTTCATGTTCTGCAAACTTAGCTGGCCCCTCAGCACTGGTTAACAGTTCTTTTACTTATACTTGATCCATGTACTTAACCCTGATTAGATCTCTTCTGTAACTTTACCGTGTGGTTCAAACTGTCCTCTCTATTTGCCTCTTCCAGAGAAAGCAGACTTCCACTTCTCATTTCAACTTAAGATGTTTCTATGTCTACACGTTCTGTATCCCATACAGTTTTTTTTTTCTTTGCACACAACAGAATATGACTGGCAAACTCAAAACAGAATTGAGGTTGGGGGAAAGATATTGCAGAGCTCACTGAACTTAAGGAGAGCCAAGCAGACACTGGTCTTGGGAAGCACTTGGGACAGTCTCCTCTGAGTCACCACCTTCAGAGGCTCAGTTCCAGCCATCTTCCTTCTTGGTTTTTGCCTCTGAATTTCACACTCCTGAGATAAGTAGAATCTCATTAGCTTCCCTTGGATCGCATTCCCACTTCTGTAATTGGTTCTTCTACCGAGATCATACAGAATGGAGAGAAGTAGTCCCCAGATGAAAATTTGGGACTGTTACCAAAATCAGGAAGAAGGGGGATTCCCAGGTGGCGCTGGTGGTAAAGAACCTGCCTGCCAGTACAGGAGATGCTGCTTCAGTCCTGGTTGAAAAGATCCCTTGGAGCAGGAAGTGGCAACCCCCTCCAGTATGCGTGCCTGGAAAATCCCATTGACAGAGGAGTCTGGTGGGCTCCACTCAGTCCATGGAGTCAGGCACGCGTGAACTCGCATGCACACAAGCCTATGATGAGAAAAATGCGGCAAAAAGTGGGAAGAAGGGGTGCTTGGCAAAGAATCAGGCTACAAACTGCCCAGCTCCTTGTTTCCAGTCTCTGGAAAAGTCAACCCTTGTGCCCAAGGCCAGTAGTGACTATGTTCTTGACTGAGCCTTTCCTGCTTCCCCTGGGACGGCGCTGCTTTGACCTCCCCTTCCTGTGTGTTCAGTCTTACTGTCTTTACTGGTATTCCTTCCTTGTTTTTGAGTCGTGTTTTGTACTGAATTTACTCATGTTAAAGAGATCTTGTACCGTAATAACCATGCGTGAAAATCCACATAAATGTACCTACCATACGGGTGACCCTCTTGCTATCCTTACATGACTGAAACTGTCAACCAGTGAAAATCCTAGAGGAGTTTCCTGTAGGGGTATTTGTGAAGTCAAGTGTATCAGGGGAGATCTCAGACGCAGAACCTTAATCTGAGTTTCTCTGAGCTAATCTGATTTTCTGTCCTGAGGTGTCTCCACAGGGATCTTGCTAAAATGCGGATTCTAAGTGAACACGTACGAGATGGGGCCTGAGACACTGCATTTCTGACAAGCTCTCAGGTGATGACCAGACTCCTCAAACTAAAGAGTGCTGGCATAAAGAGCCAGGCTGAGTCCCCTGGCGAGCAGGACAGCTCCATGGCCAACCCTGTCAGCCAGTCTGTCTCTGTGCCATATGAAAAGTCACTAAGAAAGGTTGTCATGGAGGAGAGAGGCCAAGTCTTGCTTTGGGAGGCTCCCATGGAAGCCAGGAACTGGGCCCTACAATTTACGTAGAGGATCTTCGGTGGGAGTGCAATGTATTAGGGTCAAACCCTTTGGATGGTAGTGGAAGAAAATCACTTAGGCTTAGAAACTGAAGCAGCCCTCTCTTGAACTGTTGGCTTTAGGGAGGCCCAGACATAGCAGGACTCAGCTCACTGGACCACAGGGGAGAAGGAGAGGGATCTGCCTGGTCATTGTTCCAGGCACTGAGCCAAGGCAAGTTCAGGGAATCCAGCATCAATGATGTTTAGACACCAGGAACTTTGAGATTCTAGTCAGTTAACCAGTAACCGCTGCATTAGGAACTTCAAAGGAGAGAAAGAAATAGAAGCCCTGGTACTGAGTCAGTTCCTAGGTAGGTCGATAAGAAGTCCAGGGCCCCCAAGGAGGAGAAAGGGGTCCGGAGCCTCTGAGAAGGACAAAGGAGTCTGAGGCTCTCCAGGAGAAAAGTACAAACATTTCCTTCTACCTTGTCTTGTCTTAGTCAGTATAACAATGTGTCTTACTCGAGGACGTGTTTCTCCTTAAGGAGGTTTTCTGACTAATCTTGTTATCTTAAGACATATGTTGTGGGAGTGGGTCTGATAAGACCTTTCTATTGTTAGCTCTAATCTTGTTAATTTAAGATGTATATTGGAGTGGGCCTGGTAAAAGTATATAAGGCCTTGATAAGGCTAGTGAGTGGGGGCACTGCCTCTGTCCCCCTTCTTATATCTATGTCAGAAGCTTTCTCTGTCCCTTGTTTTACTTTAATAAAACTCTGCTACATTAAAGCTCTTGAGTGATCAAGCCTGGTCCCTGGTCCCGAAGCTAAATCTTCGGAGATCAGGAATCCGACATCATTCACCGTAAGCTATCAGTACAATACAATTAGCAACACAGTAAATATTCAAAATGTAAATTCCAAGTAGATTCTGCAAATTATGACTTAATACTGGGGTTTCAGAATGTGGATAAAGTTCTGAGGGCTGTGGGGGTAGAGAGGAAATACTTTAGACTTTGCAGTATGAAATTTGAATTTAATGTTCTCATAAGTATTTTATTTCTACAACAGCATCATTTTAGAAGAGCTCTAATTAAATTTTCCAGGTTGCCAAACAGAAGGATTTATAAGCAGCTGATTGGAAATAAGGGACAAATTTAAAGTAGCAAAATGCATAAGCCTGATACTAATTAGTGACACAAAGAGTTGTTCTGAGTGCGTTTCCAGCTTCTCACTGCTCAAGTGGAGAGGATTTCCCTTTTTCTTAATATTATATGTTAGAGCTCGAAAGTGGATAGCTCAAGAGAGGTCACAGAAAAGCTTTAATAGTCTAGAAACTATTGGGTTGGTTTCATTGTGTCACTGAAACCTTATCTGAAGTATAATTTTTCCCACCTGCTTATATAAAAGATGACTTTCCCATACACACACACACACACACACACACACACGGCTTTGCTTAGCAAGGTGCTAGTAACCTGCATATTCAAGAGTGGGTGCTCCCATCCTTAGTCCACAGCTGAATATGGCGGACGCCTCTCCTTCCTTAAGATTCCAGCGTCTGGTGAGTACTGGGGTAGAAGGGAGGGAGAAGAGAGAGATCATGCATCCTGTTGTGCAAAGGTTGG
The DNA here is from genome assembly GCF_014754425.2 of Oryx dammah. Classification (NCBI taxonomy): domain Eukaryota; kingdom Metazoa; phylum Chordata; class Mammalia; order Artiodactyla; family Bovidae; genus Oryx; species Oryx dammah. Next base: position 16,277,392 of record NW_024070190.1, read on the forward strand.
GAAATCACTTGTGCCTACACAGCCCATTCCCTGAATGCATAGCTAGTCTAGGTTAGCAGATCTGCTGTCTGTGCAAAGGCAAGCATGTCCAGAAGGAAAAGAACTGTAATCAAACTCATTCAGCAAATAATCAGACTTTGAAAGTAAAATCAGACTTTACAAAGAAGACGAAAGCCCTCCTATGTACCCCGCTCCAAACTCTCCCCACAAGCCAGCGTGTACCACTCACCCTACTCTCCGTCTCAGCTCATCCCTTAGAGATGACCTTAACTCTGAGTCTGATGTTTTTAAGTTTTCAGAGCTTTTTCTAGGTGTTTATGTATGTGTATCTACCTATCTATCTGACCTATACATACAGTATTTATTTATGTGGTTCTACACATGGAAACTGCTACTCTGATGGCTCAGTAGTAAAGAATCCTCCTGCAACTCAGGGACGCAGGAGACTTGGGTTCAATCCCCGGATCAAGAGGATTCCCCTGGAGGAGGAAATGGCACACCACTCCAGTATTCTTGCCTGGAAAATCCCAGGAGCCTGGCGGGATACAGTCCAAAGGGTCACAAAAAGTCAAACGTGACTGAGTATGCATGCCTGCACATATATACATGAATTTTGTACCTTTCATTCTGCATATTTTTAAATATTCACAATAGACCTATCCATATTATCATAAGCTAAATTATTCTTTTTAACTACTGTGAAGTATTCTGCAGTAAGAACATGCTATGGCTTATTTAGTTGTTACTTCACTTACTTAGGTTCTTTCTAATATCTCACTGTTACAAGGCAAGCTGCTAGATATCCTTGACTATGCTTCCCATATGCAAATATTTTGATTTTAATAGATATGCTAAACTGTTCTCCAACTTGTGCCAAACTACACTTCCAGTGGTGGTCTATGAGGGTGTAACTGTACTAACGTGTGCTATTATCAGAATTAAAATACTTGCAATCTGATCAGTAAAAAAATGGCATCTCAGTGCCATATATTTGTATTTCCATAACTGGGGAGATTGAGCATCTTGTCCTTAGCTTATTGGCAATTTTCATTTTCCTCAAATGGTTTTTTCATACAAATCTCCCATTTTTTAAATTCACTTTAAATGTTTTTTCTTATTACAGTCAATCATTTGTTTGAATTTAACCATGTTATCTTACTTTGCATTTGCGGTTTCCTGTGGTCTCCTTTTGTTTCTTTTTTCTCCCCATTCCTGATTTCTGTTGGGTTGATTAAATTTTCTTTGTTCCATTTTTTTCCTCTGCTGGTGTGAAATTTATATATTCCATTGCTATTTTTCACTCAATTTTTTATATCCACACAGAAAGTTATACTTGCCTAACAAAATCTAAAGTTAATCAGTATGTATATACTCTTCCCAAACAGGACATTTTCACTTCCTTCTGCTGTTTCCTTTCTCCCCAAATCCTCCATTGATATCATCCAGAATTCTAATTCTAGATTGTTCTTTTAAACATTTTTGGTAATCAATACTAACTTAGTCTTAAACTATAGGAATAGCTGATGAAGTTTGAGATTCCTTTTTTCATCCTGCTTTTTCTTCTGGATTCTCACTCTTTCTCCTGTGGAGGTATACACCTTAAATACTTGTTTCAGTGAGAATCTGCTGGTGCTGAACTTTCTTAGATGCTGAATGCTTAAAATATGCCATTTCACCTGTGCTTTTAGGTGACACTATCTGAGTGTAGAATTCTAAAACGACAGTTACTTTCAGTAGCTCGTTGCAAGAATCGCCTGATTGTCTTCTTGTATATAGTGCTGCTAATGAAATTGACAATGAACATCTGATCCTTATTTCTCCAAACCATCTTTCTGCTATGGTAACTTCTAGCTTTTTTCCCTCTATTTTGATGTGCTGAAATTTCATAGCTTTCTTCACTTCTGGGAAACACTTAGCCGCTGATTATGTAATATCTCCTCCTTTCTCTCTATTCTCTCCCTCTGGAATTCCTAAATGAAAGCTAACATGTCCTTATCTGTTCTTTATGTCTCTTAACTTTTTCATCTTCCTTTCTTCTTTGTACTGCTCTGTAAGACCCTCTCAACTTAATCCCCAGCTGGCTAATTTGCACTTTAGTTTGTTTGTTCTGTTATTCAGAATAAAATTTGACTTTTTTCTTTTCAATAATTTGGGCTTAAATTATCAACATTTCTAATTGGTTCTTTTTCATAATTCTTTGGTTTTATTTTGCTTTTTAAAAAATTATTTATTATAACAATAATAAATCCATTGCATATCAGCATAAATTACAGATTTTCATGAAAAATTAATTATATGTTCACAAAAACAGTTTAGTCAGAGAGTGCATTGGGTTACATTTTTGCAGACCTGTTCAACACCTGGCTTAATAAAACAGTTGGGTAAATAGGAGAAATAAAAGATGCCTACAGAAATAATAGCTGACAAATAACATAACTTTCTTAAATGCACTGAATAATAGTCTATGGCTCATAAAGAACCATAAGTTGAACTTGAGTTAACAGTGGAAACTTACTCCAAATTATCAAACACAAGGTTCCACAAGTTTATTTTTCTTTATGGTGCTAAGATACTGAATTTGTTTTAATAATCTCTTGATCATGTATAAGATCTTTCATCTGCTCAGTGGCTTCCTCTGACTCTGGCACTTCTTGATTGTACACTGATTTTCTGGTTTAGAATTCTCCCACCTGAGTCAGAATTCGCAGAATCTCTTTGCGGGTGTAAACTCAGGTTGCCTGAGGCCTTGTCCTCTCTCCTGGCTTCCTATCGATCTCTTTCTTGGGGGACCTCGTTGTTTGTTTCTGTACTCTCAAGCACTCCCTCATGATTTCAAGCTCAGGCGTGACCCCAGAGATTTAATTCTGTGTATAAGGATAGGGCCTGGAGATGAGTAATTTTCAGACTTTTTATTGCATAATCTTAAATCCCTAAAATATTAATACATTTTAAAAAAATCTCAGCAAAAGTTTTGCTTTTTACTTAGGGAAGTAGAGAGTATCAGACCTCAGCTCACAGTAGGTCTGTGGCTTTGTGAGTGTGTGTGTGAGTGTGTGTTTGAGTGTGTGTGTGTGAGTGTGTGTGAGTGTGAGAGTGTGTGTGTGTGTGTGTGTGTGCGCGTGTGTGTTCGCATGCCCATGCTGTGACATTTTAACTTGAAATCATGTTTTAGTGTCAGTACACTAAATAATTCAATTTAGTTTATGTAAGTCAATCTGGAATCTCCTGTTTTTAAAAATAAGAGGGTTGATATCTATAAGGAATATTTTAAAGGAGTAACTGATAAATAATTCCAAATCTCATGATAATATAATCTGCTTGTTTTTGTTGTGAATACTGTTGCTCAGTCCAATAAAATAAAAGTCATAGAGCGGGTTCAGGTAGCTCTGTCCTTGGCTTTCATTACAATCTGCAACAACGTTGAGGACTCTCCTCTGAGGTTTGGGCTTAATGCTTCAACTACTGGCAAGTGCAGTGGAAGGTATCCTCTCTGCCTTGCCTGTAAATCTTGAGTCCTCTGGCAAAAAGCCCCAGGGTGGTAACATGATGCTTTGAAACAAGGTGTACTTCCTTATAAACTGGGACGGACTGACTGCAGTTTCTCTTCAAATAAATTTTTCTTTATTGAATGTAGGAAACTATTTTAGGGATTTTTCTCTGTTGAATCTAAGAATTCAAGTTCATCTTATGAATGTCTGTGCATCTAAGCTTTGGAGAAGAGTGTTTTTTTAAAGAATTTTTGAGATATAATCAACATAGATTTAGTTTTGGGTGTATGGCATAATGATTTGATATTTGTATATTTTGCAAAATGATCACCACAGTAGGTCCACTTAATCGGCATCACCGTACATAGTTACAGATTTTTTTCCTGGTGATGAGTACTTTTATGATAAGATTTACTCTTGGAAACTTTCAAATATAAAATAAATATTATTAATTGTAGTCACCATGCTGTAAATTACACTTCCACGACTTATTTATTTTATAACTGGAAGCTTATACCTTTTGACTTCCTTCACCCACTTCTCACACCCCTCCACCCTCCACCTCTGGGAACCACCAATGTGTTCTTTATAGGTACGAGTTCATTTTGAGGAGGAAGTTTGTTTGCTTGTTTGGATTTGTTTTTGTTTTCCTATTCCTCATGTAAGGGACATTATATTTTATTTGTCTTCCTGGAGAGGACTCTTTATGACCTGTTTGGACCCTATGGAGATTAAAAACATCTGTTTAAATACCTTTCATTGTTATCTCCTGCTCCCTTGATCTGTGAATACTATGCCAACTTCATCTTCTTTTTCTCATCTTCTTTTGCCATCTGGGTCCAAGTTCCCATCTTTCTGGTCTTTGCTTCTTCTTCTTTTCTGACCATATGTGAACCAGAAAAAAAATTATAAAAATGATTTGTTGTTTTAGGTAATATAAACATATTATCCCAGTTTTCACTGCCAAGCCAGTAAATAAGATTTTTTAAATCATTTCTTTACTGTAAAAACAAAAAAACACTCTGCCAAAACTAACAGAATTATTTGGATTATAATATACCTATAGAAACGCACACCTATTGTAGCTACAGAGCTCAACTAATTTTCACAAATGGAACAAAACCACAGAGCCGGTACTCAGATCAAGAAACAGACCACTGAAAACACCCCAGGAACCCCTCCTCTGTCCCCATCCAGCTCCACTCAGACTTCTAATAGCATAGATTAATTCCAGCTATCATTGTGCTTTGTATCAATGGGAAGAAATACCCTAGTTCCAGTTCCCTTAGAAGCTGACCTTGAGAGAAGGACTTTAGAGCCGGTAGTTTATTGCAAAGGTAGAGTGAACACGAGGCAGGGAGTGAGCAAACAGAGGATGGAAGGCGGCCGCCAACAAAGGGAAGCTTAAAAATCAAGCTACCATGGTGAGAGGCTGGAGCCTACTCCCGTCAAACACACGCCTCAGAATTCTCTCTCCAGGGGGAGGAGGGAGTTGTTATGTTCATACAGCCGATTATTACCTGTCCCTCTAACGCCTTTTCCTGCCCCAGCGCCCACCCCACACCTCACACTGCGTCCAGCTGTTATGCCTCTTGGTCGCCCTTAATCTGGAGTGGTGCCTCGGTCTTGCTCTCTTTGGTTTCCTTCCGTGCCCTTGGCTCGTCTGGAGAGTGCTGGCCAGCCCTTTTGTGGGGTGTCCCGGCCTGGGAAGTATAGGCCTCTCTGTATCACTCCTCATTTTAGGGTGAAGAAATAGAGATACAGAAAAGGGAAATAATTGTTTCAGGGTCACACAGCTCACGAATAATAGAGTCTGTACTTGAATCCAGACCATATGGCTCCAGGTGGCTGGTTCTTAACAACTAAGCAATGATGAATTCTTGGGCTATTTAACTGAACTATTGTATGTTAAAAGTGGTGATGCTGTTTGCTCCCGGAGCAAACAGTGGTGATGCTCCAACTCCCAGAGGTTACTCAAACTCAAGCCCATTGAGTCGCTGACGCCATCCATCCATCTCATCCTCTGTCATCCCCTTCTCCTCCTGCCTTCAACCTTCCCCAGCATCAGGGTCTTTTCCAATAAGTCAGTTCTTCGCATCAGGTGGCCAAAGTACTGGAGTTTCAGCTTCAGCATCAGGCCTTCCAATGAATATTCAGGACTAATATACTTTAGGATGGGCTGGTTGGATCTCCTTGCAGTCCAAAGGACTCTCAAGAGTCTTCTCCAGCACCACAGTTCAAAAGGATCAGTTCTTCTGTGCTCAGCTTTCTTCACATTCCAACTCTCACATCCATACATGACTACTGGAAAAACCACAGCCTTGACTAGACAGACTTTGTTGGCAAAGTAATGTCTCTGCTTTTGAATATGCTCTCTAGGTTGGTCATAACTTTTCTTCCAAGGAACAAATGTCTTTTAATTTCATGGCTGCAGTCACCATCTGCAGTGATTTTGGAGCCCCCCAAAATAAAGTCTGACACTGTTTCCACTGTTTCCTGGCATGGACATACTCAGTTCTGTTTCTTTGGTCATTTGTTTCCTTATAAAGTCTCTTGTATCTCATAAAACTTATACTGAATGAATTTGTATATGCCTTTCTCTGGTTAATCTGTTTTTGTTAGTTTATTTCAAACCCAGCAAAGAACTTTAAGAGAGTTAAGGGAAAATGTTTTCCTTCTCTATAGTAGAAATCCCTAAGTATTGCACAAAATATCTGTTAGCGATGATAAACAAATTCAGCAAAGTGTCAGGATAGAAGATGAACTCACATAAACTAATTGCATTTTTATATACTAACAATGAGCAATACCAAAGAAATTAATAAAACAATTTCATTTATAACAATATCAAATAGAATAAAATACTTCAAAATAAATTTAATTAAAGTCTCGTACTCAAAAAAATGGCGAAAGACTTCTACACTAAACACTAAACAAAACTGTTGAAAGGAATTAGAGAAGACGTAAATAGACGGCGACATGGCCTACGTCATAGACTGAAGGACTAATACTACCTTAATATTGTTCAGATAACAGTGCTGCCCAAAGCAATCTACAGACTCAATGCAACGCCTATGAAAACTGCAAAGCCTTTTTTGCAATTTGCAATTTAGAAATAGAAAAACCCATCCTAAGATTCGTATGGACTCTCAAGGGACCCCACAAAGGCAAAGCAATCTTGAAAAAAGAAGAACGAAGTTGAAGGATTCACACCTGTCGATTTCATAACTTACTACAAATCTATGAGGTAAGCAAGGTAGTATGAAAGACATAGTAGTTGGCATAAAGACAAACGTATAGACCAACAGAACAGAGAGCCTGGAAATGAATCCTCAGATATATGGTCAGATGGTTTTCAACCAGACTGTCAAAGCAATTCAACGAGGAAGGAGCAGTCTTGTGGCATTGGGAAAACTACCATCTGGTATTAGGAAAACTGAACATCCATATGCAAAGAATGAAGTGGACCTTTATACCATACACAAAAATCAACCCATCTGGCTGTCCAGTGATTAAGACTCTGCCTCCACCGCAGGGGCAAGGGTCCGGTCCCTGGTTGGGGAGCTAGGATCCTGCATGCCTCATGGAACGGCCAAAAGAAACTAGCTCAAAACAGTCCGGGGACTTTAAATTATGACCTTGGCTCCTTCCCTGCCTTAGCTGTATTCCTTTAGAAAAGGCTTCAGTTGGGGCCCGTCTCCCACGGGTGCAGCTCCTGGTAATGGTTCCCACCCCTAGGGGTTAGAGAGCCGCCCTGCTACCGGCGCCTCTGGGAGCACCTCCGCCTGTACCCCGCCCCTATGTGCAGTCCTTTCCCAGCAGAAGTCTGAGTGATACATCGGGTGGGGAAGAAGGGATGAGGAAGAGGACACGCGGGCGCATGGAAAGTGAACAGCCTCTCTCACACGCCAGATACTGCTAGCTTTGCATTTTATTTTATGTTAGCCTCCCAACAAACTTGTAATAAAGATTCCATCATCTCTATTTTCTGAGAGATTAAACAATTTCTCTGGATCCCCCAAATAGTGAACAGAGTTGGGGGAATTTAAACACAGCTCTTCCTAAAACTAAAACCCATATTCTTTCCCCTATAAGAACTGCAGATATTATGCAAGGTTCACTTCTGTGCTGCAAAAAGTGTTACACAAATGAAATCAATTAGTACGTGCCGTGTAAAGCCTTCCCAGGTGGCGCTAGTGGTCAAGAGTCCACCTGCTAAGGCAGGACACGCAAGAGAGGAGGGTTCGATCCCTGGGTTGGAAAGATCCCTGGAGGAGGGCATGGTGGCCCACTGCAGTATTCTCGCCTGGAAAATTCCACGGGCAGAGGTGCCTGGCAGGCTATAGTCCATGAGGCTGAAGAGTTGGGTATGACGGACCACCATAAAGTTCCACATGAGAAATTTATTTTATAAATTTTTTAAGGGATTTCAAGGAGTTTTTAAAGAACACTTTTCATGTACCTTTGTATTATTTTGGGTTGTACTGGGTCTTTGCTGATGCGTGACTTTTCTCTAGCTGTGGCGGGGGCGGGGGGCTACTCTCTCGTGGCGGTGGTACGCTTCTTGCTGCAGTGACCGCTCTTGCTGTGCAGTGCGAGCTCGAGGGCACGCAAGCTTCAGCAGCTGTTGCAACAAGCTTAGCTGCTCCGCAGCATGTATGACCTTCCCAGACCAGAGACTAACCCTTGTCTCCTGTATTCGCAGACGGATTCTTTACCACTGAGCCACCAGGGAAGCCCCTATTTTATAAAATTTAATTAAAAACTTCAAAAAATTTTTTGTTATTTAAAAATGTTAGAAATCCAGGATGAAAACTGTTAAGAACCTGGAATGCTTCTCTCTTTCTGAGAAGAATTATGTAACTTGCTTTTTTGGTTGTTGTTGCCTTCCTAGAAACCAGGAACCTCCAGCCCAAGTTCTAATTGCTGCTACTCTGGCCCTTTTACTCCCATGAATTCTTCTCCCTTATTTCCTTGTCTTGATTTGCTAATTCTATTCAATCAGCTTAACTGTACGACTCTCATTCAAGTTTTGTTTAGAATCCCTTTTGGGATAAGTATGAAACTGATCATGTATTTCACTTAGGTTTGTCTGGTTTTTAGTTGAAGACCCTGGCCAACAACTTAAGGATGACACTAAGAGGGTCAAAGTCGGGTATAGATCTCTGTGGGGCCTTAACCAGTAGCAGGATAACTTGCCCTATAGCAGGAAACCAGCAGAGCTGTTTTTCTTTACAAAGAAACTGTTTCCATTGTTAATCTGAACTTTGACAACAGTGAGCTGATGATTATTTAATGAAGAACCAATATGTACATGCCATGATTTAAAGCTAAAATATAAACATCCAATGCATCTAAAGAAGTTCCTTCTTCTTTCATCAAATCCTGTTTGCCCAATGTATTTCATGGGTAATTTGATAAGAAGTAACTTTCTCAGATAAGAAATCCCAAGAAGCCGCAAAGCTAATACTGCGACTGAAAAACTGGGAACATGCCAGCCCCTACGTGCCACAATCCAGATAGGTTATAGCCATAAGATAATGGAATTTTGTTCATGAGAAACGCAGGTACAAATTCTTCTCTCGAATGAGTCAGCTTCTTTCAACAATGCCAGTCCATTCCTTGAATTCAAAGCTCTGTGGCAAATTCTGGCCTCCAAATTTCTCAGAATCTGACACCTGAAAACACAACACTTTTCTTTCATGTGGTGTGTGTGTGTGTTGTCTGTAGCTGAGAGTTAACTGACCCTAACAGCAAAAAGTAGAAGCTCTGAGCCTGCACAGGAGGAATCCTCCACGGCTACAGATGAGCTCAAGCGTGGGCTGAGGGATGTGGAGCAAGCATTGATAGCATCTGCTGCAACAACATTTAAGAAAAAGTCATTGACCACAGACTCCCCCACCCCCATAAAGGAAGAACTTGCTGCCCAGCTTCAGGGAGTGTGGTTGATCGATGGCCTCCAGCTCTCAGCTGTTCCAAGGTCCCTGGTCTTCCAGAGTGCCCTTGGATCACCCTGGGCTGCTGCCTTCCTGCGGCAGCCTCATCCAGCAGTGAGGTCAAGTAGAGTCCAAAGCCCTGACCATTCTGGTTTGAAGTGGACACTGATGGCACAGTTGCTCCGTGGCACCCCCAGGTAGGCGGAGGCTTGGCAGTCTCTGCCCATCTGCTTTCGTCTCCTTCCCTTCATAGGTGTTGATCTCTATTAAATATCACACACCTCAAACTCCATCTATGCAGCTGCTTTTGGAGAACTGAACTCTCAGCAAAGCCCACCAGATGCCTCTCCCTGTCTTTATTCAGAAAGGAAGGGCAGCTTTTCCCCATAAAGACCTGCCCGCCCACAATCACTTGTCTCCTCCAAGATCAGGCAATTGGCGAAATCACATTCTACGTTAGCCGGTACCACTGCTGCTGCTGCTGCTGAGTCGCTTCAGTCGTGTCCGACTCTGTGCAAGCCCATAGACGGCAGCCCACCAGGCTCCCCCGTCCCTGGGTTTCTCCAGGCAAGAACACTGGAGTGGGTTGCCATTTCCTTCTCCAATGCATGAAAGTGAAAAGTCAAAGTGAAGTCGCTCAGTCGTATCGGACTCTTCGCGACCCTATGGACTGCAGCCCACCAGGCTCCCCCGTCCCTGGGTTTCTCCAGGCAAGAACACTGGAGTGGGTTGCCATTTCCTTCTCTACCACTGGCCATTGTTTGTTCCAGTCATAGACTCGGTCATTCTCTCCTCCTCAGTGGTCATGGGCCAGTCCCTCGGTGCATTAACTACACAACCATTAAGAGTTATCCTGCCTAGAAATACCCCAGAAATACTCTCTCCTGGAAACCTGGTGCTCGATGGGTAGGTATCCCAGAAACCTCTGTAATAATTAGACTATTCTCCAGTTATTGATGGAAACCTATCTCCAGTTCAAGAATGTTTCTGGCAGTCATTGTTGACAGAGATCCCAGGAGGCACCAGCATGGAATATAAGCACAATCAAGCTTTTCTGGTCTGACTCTGAACTAATTGCACAAAATAAAACCAAGATCTAAAGGCTTTGCCAGGTGTCTCTTATGCTCTAAAACCACACATTCAAACTAATTGCAACATGATTCTGATTAAATAAACAGCAGTGCTGGTCATACATTTTTGCTTCTGGATGGTAGAACTCAGTGGTTAAGTCTGACACCTCACTAGCTATATCACCATGAACCAGCTACCTAATCTTTTTGAGAATTTGTTTCTTCACCTGTAACATAAGGATCATGATATTTGGCTTATAGATCTGTTGTGAGGTTGACATGATGTATTTGAATGATTCCGATACATTGTGGGCCCTTTGCTAAGGGTAGTTATCATGACCCTGATAGTGACCTCACTAGGATACTGTCTTAGCAGCCATCATCTTTCAAGGTCTTCAGTAACTAAGAGAATATCAGAATATTAGGTTCACAAAGGCTTAGAAAGTATCACTGGCCTCACAAAGATCACTAACTCATGGTGAAGCAGAAGCAGGTCATAGGAATAAACATTTGTGATATTAGAATATCTCCACGTCTTAACATCTTTCTCACTCTTACTTGGAGAAGGCAATGGCAGCCCACTCCAGTGTTCTTGCCTGGAGTATCCCAGGGACGGGGGAGCCTGGTGGGCTGCCGTCTATGGGGTCTCACAGAGTCGGACACGACTGAAGTGACTTAGCAGTAGTAGCAGCACTCTTACTTAGGAGGCTTTCAGCATCCTGACCGCCCACATCCCACAGATAAGTAGCTGGGACTCTTATTAAGAGAGACAGAAAAAGGGGCATGATGTTTTCTTCTTGGCTCTTTTCTTAATCTCATAGATACTTGTCATTCCATGGTTTTCAGAACTTGCCAGTTAGTTTTCTAAAAGTTTTAAGAGGTTCCAGGTGTTTAAGACTTCAAGTTTTTTTTAAAATCCCATTTAAATCTATTATTATTCTTATTCTTTTTCAGAATTATTTGAACTACTGTTGCTTGTTTCTTTTCCTAAATGAACATTAGAATGCTAAAGCTGAAGCTTCAGTACTTTGGCCACCTCATGCGAAGGGTTGACTCCTTGGAAAAGACTCTGATGCTGGGAGGGATTAGGGGCAGGAGGAGAAGGGGACGACAGAGGATGAGATGGCTGGATGGCATCACTGACTCGATGGATGTGAGTCTGAGTGAACTCCGGGAGTTGGTGATGGACAGGGAGGCCTGGCGTGCTTCAATTCATGGGGTCGCAAAGAGTCGGACACGACTGAGCGACTGAACTGAACTGAACTGAGTACCAAAAATATCCTGTGAATATTTTAAAAACAGATTTATAAGTCAACAGGAAGAATTAACATCTTCTCTGTTTCTAGTCAAGAACAGAGCATGCATTTCCATTTAATCACATTTTCCTAACTGTCTTCTTATGCCTTGGTAGGATTAATTCTTAATAAAAACTTTATTGAGATATAGTTCAAAACCCACAAAATTCACCTTTTTAAACTGTACAATTTACTGGGTTTTAGTTGACTTTTCACTTTCATGCATTGGGGAAGGAAATGGCAACCCACTCCAGTGTTCTTGCCTGGAGAGTCCCAGGGACGGGGGAGCCTGGTGGGCTGCCGTCTGTGGGGTCGCACAGAGTCGGGCACGACTGAGGCGACTCGGCAGCATCAGCAGCACATGCACAGAGTTGTCCAACTATTACCAAAATCAATTTCAGAACTCTGTAGAATGTTAGAATACTCGAAGACAAACCCCTTGGCTATCATTCCACTGTCCTCCGATCTCCCGTCCCCTAGAAACCACTGATCTACGTTCTGTCTTGTGATCTTTGCTTGCTCTAGATATTTCATGTAAATGGGGTGACATGATACATGGCCTTTTGCGACTGGCTTCTTTCAGTGAGCAGCGTTTGAGATCCAGCCTTGTCACATGCCTGAGTACTATCTCCCTTTTTATTGCCTGACTATGTGTTATTGAGTGGGTATGCCACGTCTTTTTTATCCATTCAACAGCCGATGGACATTGTTCCTGCTTTTTGACTATTGAGAATAAGACTGCTGCGAGCGTGTGCGTAGAAGCATTTGTTTGAGTATCTCTTTTCAATTATTACGGGTGTATACCCAGGAGCAGTATTTCTACCTCATGTGATGACTCTATACTGAAGACTTGCAGGAACTGTTAAACTGTTTTCCAAAGAAGCTACACCGTTTTACGTCCCCACAGGCTACGTGTGAGGGTCTCAGCTTTTCCACGTTCTTAACAACATGTGTTAACTTCCGTTTTTTTGCTTTACGCATCCTACAAGATAAGAAATGATATCTCGTTGTGGTTTTGATTAGTCACTAGTCCCTAATGACTAATGATGATGAACATCTTTTCATGTGCTTATTGATGATGGAGACGACATTTTAAAAAACTTTTTGTTTTGACATAGATTCACATTTACAGAAAAGTTATAGAAGAGCCTCCCTAAAAAGTCTTGGTTAGATGCAGGATACAGGATTCTTGGGGCTGATGCACTGGGATGACCCAGAGGGATGGTACGGGCAGGGAGGTGGGAGGGGGGTTCAGGATGGGGAACATGTGTACACCCATAGCGGGTTCATGTTGATGTATGGCAAAACCAACACCATATTGTAAAGTAAAAAAAAAAAAAAAAAGTCTTGATTACCCTTCACCGGTGTTCACCCTAACTGTAAGTGTTTCATCCCATTTGTTATCATTTCTTCTCTGTCTCTTTCTACAGTTTTTTAGTAATCTGAGAGTAATTTGCATATTGTGCCCCTTTACCTATGAATGCTTGTGTGAATTTCCTGAGAACAAGGGCAATTTTATTAAGTATAACTTCAGTATATTTATCAAAATCAGGAAACTTAACATTGGCAAAAAATGTTACCTAATCCACAATCTATATTTGAACTTTAATACTTGTCTCAATATTCCCGATTCAAGCCCAGGATCAGATTTTACCCTGTTTCTTATTTCTTTAGTTGCCTTTAATCTGAAACAACTCCTCGACCTTTCTTCATCTTTCACGGCCTTGGTATTTGAAGAGTAGGGGCCAGTTATTTTGTAGAATAGATTTGTCTCATATTTCCTTGTGATTAAATTACATTATGCATTTTTGGCAGGAATTCCACAAAAGAATGTCCTAGGGCATTGTGGCAGGAAGCTTATTTACCCCATCATTGGCAATTAACTTTGAATACTCGGTTTAAGAGGTATCACTTAGTATGCATTGAAAAATTACTATTTTTCCTTTTGTAATTAATAAGCAATTTTGAGATGGTATAACATTCTGTCCTTCATTAACTTTCATTCGCTGGCCTCAGCATATTGTGTCTTTTTTTTGGGCAGTGCTGCATAGCTTGCAGGCAGCCAAAGCACAATGTCCTAAGCACTGGAAGCTGGAAAATGTCCAGCATCCTGTGTCTTGTTTAAAATAAGTTTGGGGGTATAATTTATATACAATGAAAATTTATCTATTTTGCACTTCTAATTGGGTTAGTTTTGACAACTGTGCAGAGTCATGCAGCCATCACCATCATAAAAATGTCCATTTCCATTACTCTACAAAGACTGGAAGGGAGCCCTTCTTAATTATGTGGGACATAATTAGACATGTTCTAAACATGTTCTAGACATGAGCTAGACATGTTCTAGTCTAATCTTAAGAAACTCAATCTCTTTCTGACTCGGGCCTGGTCTTCAAGATCATTGTCTTGGTAGGAACCCAAAATAGAAACCAGTGTTGAGGCCCAAAGCAGAACAACAACCCCTTTGTCCTGGGTGGTACCCACCTCTTCCCGGACTCAGTGAGTGAAAGGACTCTAGGCAACAGGACTCACGGAACAGGAAAACCCATCTGGAAATGTTCCCAAAAGTACTTCTCTGCACACTCAGAGTTCTGCTTGTCCTCAGCACAAGGCTCGTACCTGCCCGGGGGCCTCTCGGGGGCAGGGGGCGCGGGGCTCGGAGACGTGCGCCTCCCGGCTCTGGAGCCCAGCAGGCAGCACCCTCATGCTGGGCCCCCGGGCTGTCGCCACCGGGGAGGCTCCGACGCCTCCTCTGCTCTCCCTGGGCCCCTGAGAAGGGAACACAGCTCTCTTTTCCCCACCCCAAGACTCCCAGGAGCGTCTCTGTTTTGGGGGCTCTGTTGGTTTCCCAAGTGGCTCAGTGGTGAAGACTCCACCTGCCAATTCCAGCAGATGCAGGAAATCTTCCTTGGGTGGGGAAGATCCCCTGGAGGAGGGCATGGCACCCCACTCCGGTGTTCTTGCCTGGGAAATGCCACGGACAGAGGAGCCTGGTGGGCTGCAGTCCATGGAGTCGCTCAGAGTCAGACACGACTGAGCGACTTCCCTTTCACTTTTCCTTTCATGCGTTGGAGAAGAAAATGGCACCCCACTCCAGGGTTCTTGCCTGGAGAATCCCAGGAACGGGGGAGCCTGGTGGGCTGCTGTCTGTGGGGTCGCACAGAGTCGGACACGACTGAAGCGACTTAGCAGCAGCAGCAGCAGCAGCAGTGTTCAGGCTAAGAACTGAATGTGTTAATGCCCCCCAAAGCCTTTTTCTCCTAAAGCTGTTGTCTCTGCCATGAGTTGTGAAAATCTGTTTTGAAAGTAAAAGTCGAGTGCTGAGTCACTTTTTTCTGAATTACCACAAGAAACTTCCCCCTCTCAATGGACAGATACCAGAAAGTAGAGTAGGGTGGGAAGAAAGGGCAAGTCTCATGGCCTAATATTTGTCAATACCATCCCATCATTGTACAGCTGATTTGGGAGAAATAAACACACAACTTCATGTTTACCTACCTTAAATATTATCATTATTTATCTACATCAGTCGCTCCTTCTTCTGACCTCTGAGCAAATCAGATAAGGAAATATCTTTATTTACTTTTAATTTTTCTTTTCCAGTAGTGTAGCAAGTGGGAAGGAACATAAAGGCAAACAAAGATGACTAGGAAAGCAATAAGGATTAGATCTCGTGATGGGATGTGAGTTCGCACTTGGTAGAACAGAGTGCCTGGGCCTGAGGGAAAGAAAGGGAGCTTACTAAGCAGTAAGGATGATGGTGTCTGGGTTGATCAAGCAGAGTAAGGTTAACTGGAGAGGAAAGGAGGCCATTTCTTCAAAGTTCATCTCAACATAGGTATGTTCATTGTACAATAAATACATTTATAACATGTAATAAATCTAATACCACTTTCACTTCTCCTGGAATGTTATGGATAGTTCTCAGTGTCCTTCCTAGATGTCAGGAGTTGGGGCTCAATCCTAGTAATTCTAGTGCCTGTGACATCTTCCGTCTGTGTGGTGAGATCTGGGCATTGCTTTAATCAGTATGAGCGAATCAAAACCACAGTAAGCTGTTACCGCCCACCTATCAGAATGGCCATTATATAAAGCATACAAATAACAAATTGTTGACCTGGATATGGAGAAAAGGGAACCCTCCTGTATTGTTGGTGGAAATGTAAATCGGTGCTTTCACAGTGGCAAACAGTATAGAGGTTCCTCAAAAAGCTAAAAATAGAGTTATCATATGACATGGCAATTCCACTCCTAGGAATATATTTGAAAAAAATGAAAACACTAATTTGAAAAAAAAAACCACACGCACCCCTTCGAGCAGCACCGTTCACAGCAGCCCAAACGCCCGTCAGCAGGTGAGCGGGTAAAGGCAATGCCGTGTCACCTACATAATGAAGTAGTACTCAGCCAGAAAAAGAAGGAACTCTCCCATTTGCAGTAACACGAATGGGTCCAGAGAATACTGTGCTTAGTGAAGTGAGTCAGACAGAGATCATTCATGTGAATCTCAGAAATAATCCAAAGAAACGCATGTGCAAACAGACACAGACTCAGAGATACAGGAAGCAAACGAGTGGTCACCACAGAGGAGAGGGGAGGTAGGAGGGGCAAAGCAGGGGCACGGAATTCAGAGATGAGCTGTTATGTCCAAAATATCAGCACCTAAGTGTAATGGTATATCGTAACCGTTATCTTGTAGTAACTTTGCTGATGCTGCTAAGTCGCTTCAGTCGTGTCCGACTCTGTGCGACCCCAGAGACGGCGGCCCTCCAGGCTCCCCCATCCCTGGGATTCTCCAGGCAAGAACACTGGAGTGGGTTTCCATTTCCTTCTCCAATGCATGAAAGTGAAAAGTGAAAGGGAAGTCGCTCAGTCGTGTCAGACTCCTAGTGACCCCATGGACTGCAGCTACCAGGCTCCTCTGTCCATGGGATTTAATAACTTTAAATGGGGTATAATCAAATATGTAAAATATTGAATCCTTATCCTGTACACCTGAAACTAATATACTACTGTAAATCAAGTATACTTCAATAAGAAAATAATAAAAAAAAAAAGGTTTACGATTACAAATAAGTAAGCAGTATAAGGGACAGGAATCTCCATGAACTTGGATATAACAGATGAGAATCGGACGGGATTTGAGAGGAGATCTAATTTTGGAAATGTTTAGAATTGGATTTGAGCCCCTAATAGCCTAGGCACATTTTTTTTCCTTTTTTGGGGGGGCCATGTTTCTAGCCATACAGGATCTTAGTTTGCTGCCATGGAGTCCTAAGCACTAAACCACCAGGAAGTCCTAGGTACCTTTAAAGGTCACTCAGCACGGACACCTGCAGAATAAGTATAACTGGACTACAGAGCTAAAACAAAAAGGCAATGTAAAGGAAACCATAAGCACTGTAGAAATTTAACTACTATTGCTATTTAAGCCAGCCAATCGCTTCACAAGCTTGAAAATTGTCTCCCAAGTTCCCTAGCTACTGTCAAAATTCTGCCTTAGGTTGCTTAAGAATTGTGAACCTCCACCTGAATCTCCTTGTGTACTCTTTTGCCTAAACAAAGATGCACAGCCTTGATTTTATGTGTGTGTCCATTTGCTTTTATACTGTTGTTAAAGGCACTCGGTATTAAAAATTTCCCAGCCATTGGCATACACAAGCTCCAGTTAGTAGAACCTGCCAGATAGATCCTTAAGAGAGGATCACGATGGTGGGGTAAGACGTCCACAAATGTTGGGGGGAGGCACAAACGTTCAGTCTATAAGACCTGTCTAAAAGTAGTCCCGTTTGTTTTCTGATAGTGTATTTGACCAATATATCCAAAGAGTAAATATACGCCCCTTTAAGTTTGTACGGTTATTGCCTATGTCTTCATTTATAAATAATAATAGGGGCTTCCCAGGTGGCTCAGTGCTAAAGAATCTGCCTGCCAAGGCAGGAGATACTGGTTCCATCCCTGATCCGGGAAGATCCCACATGCCTTGGAGCAATAAGGACTGTGCGCCACAACTGCTGAGCCTGCACGCTAGAGCCCGAGAGCCACGGCTGCTGAGCGTGTGCACTCCAGCACCCTTGCTCCACAGCACGCGAGGCCGCCACAGTGAGAAGCCAACGCGCCACAGCTAGAGAGTGGACCCTGAGCCCTGCAACCAGAGAAAAGTCCGTGCAGGACAAAGACCCAGCACAGCCATAGATGGATAAATAAAACTATTTAAAAAATAACTAATAGCAGTGTCAGAAAATATCAGAAATCAAAGCTATAACTGAGGCCTTAAAACAGCGGGCTGATGCGTAGTTGTGCGGGCCCTTTGGCTGTGGGTCACTAACACTCCCTGGGCCAGCACGAAGGCTGCCACTCCTATCGTCTTCTTAAACTGGGTGTCAGCTGTCACTTATCACACTGGCCCCGTTCCCGGTTACCGTTTACACACGTCTCCATCAAAACGGAGATAAAGCAAGACAAACTGGAAGTGATAATACATTTCATGAGGAACAGAATGCAAATTTACTGAGAAGGGAAGGCTCTTAACTGGTGTTTAACATCTAAACACCACACCCACTCCACTCATGTTTCCTAACTTGCCACTGAAGCGTTTGAGCTTGTCATCTCAAGAGTCCTCTTGAGGACTCTCCTTCAGTCGCCAAAGAGGAACCCGAGACCTGGGAGAGTGAGCCATCTGCCCAAGGTCACGTCTGAATCAGCTGGATGCTCCTTTTCAGTTAACCATGGTTAGTTAACAAAGTCTGAGAGGCACTTATTTCCCTAGTGAATGCCTATAAGGAAGGGTGGATTTGAAAAATAAAAATGAAAGCATGTGGGTTGTTAACCTCGGCCAGATTCTTAGGCTGATCAGCATCTATTGGAATTTCCTGATGCCGAAAGCCATGGGAGGCTCAGCCCCATTGTCAAGGGAGCAGGAAGGGAAAGGAAGAGGGCAGTGGATTTCCCGGGCCTGAAAACCCCATCCGCGTAGCGGCTGCCATCCTGGTGCTCTGGCTCCATGGTGCTTATTTCTTTTTGCTTGAATCCAGCGGCTGCGGGGCCCTTCAGGCAGGTGTGGGAAGAAGACCATAAAAGGAGGACAGTTATATCAATGTAGGAATCTTAAAAAATGATACAAATGAACTTATTTACAAAACAGACAGAAACTCACAGACATAGCAAACAAACTATGGTTACCAAAGGGGAAGGAAGAGAGGAGTAAGTTAGGAGTTTGGGGTTAAAATACACATACTGCTACTGCTGCTGAGCCACTTCAGTCATGTCCGACTCTGTGTGACCCCATAGACGGCAGCCCACCAGGCTCCCCCGTCCCTGGGATTCTCCAGGCAAGAAGACTGGAGTGGGTTGCCATTTACTGCTATATATAAAATAGTAAACAACAAGGGCCCTGCTGTGTAGCACAAGGACCTTCTCTTGTAATAACATATAATGGAAAAGAACCCGAAACATAAATATACACATACATATCTATATACGAATCGCTTTGCTGTACACCAGAAATTAACACACCATTGTAAATTAACTATTTCAATGTAAAAATAAAAGGTTTATAAAAAAAAAGACCACAGGCTTTGAGTCAGCAGACCTGAGTTCAGATCTTGCCTCCTCCTTACCACCTGAAAACCCCAGACAGATTTCTCCATCCCTCTAAACCTCAGGTGTCCCATTAGTAAAACGGGAGTGAGAATGCAAGGAGGTGCCGCGCATCAGCAGTTATGAGGGCCTGCTGTGCTGGCTCCTGCTCTGTTCCTGCCTCTTAGCCCTCACTTCTCAGGTGGCTCTGGGAGGCTCTGCTCATAGCAAGACTGTGAAGGCTGCTGGCTGACTGTCTTCCCTGGTTCTGGGGGGTGCTTTGCTTTGCAGGCGCTCTGTAGGAGAACGTCAAGGCTGGTGATGCTGGCAGGCATCAGTTCAGGAGTCCTGGCAAGTCAGTGATCACCGGCTCGAAACCCCCGAGTGCCTCCATTCAGCTGAGAACATGACCCTTCCACCTCACCAGGCCCAGAAATCGAAGATCTAACACCTGGTACAGCAGGGTCCCCCAGACACATTGTCAGCTGTACTGGTGGGTCAGTGGTTGAATCCTATTGGTTGTCAATGTTTTGAATACTATTCCAGAAAGAGGGAACAAGCTATCTGTCCACAGAGCCTCACTGTCACTGCCTTATCTGCAAAAGAAGGCAAGCATCAGCTTCACAAAGGGTGCAGTCTTTGGACAGCCCTGGTCAAGGTCAGGGAGTCAGTGGTTCCCGGGTTCTTTGCTCAGTCACTCTAAGCTGTACCCACATGATCCTTGACCAAATAGCCTTTAATCCACTTGACAAACCGAATAGCCTTTAATCCGAGCTTCCTTGGGGTGCCTGGGTCTCCGGTTTCTCTGGAACAAAACTTGCTTTTGTTTCCCAGGTTCTGGCAGTTAATCCCAGATGTGTTTGCTTTAGCTCCATTTCTTTGTTTCCATGCTTCATTTGTGTCTGTTGTTTTTACCCTCCTCCAGATAAGGGTTCCCCACTCCAGTCCTCTTGCCTGGAAAGTCCCATGGACGGAGGAGCCTGGTGGGCTGCAGTCCACGGGGTCGCTGAGGCTCGGACACGAGTGAGCGACTTCCCTTTCACTTTTCACTTTCACGCATTGGAGGACATGGTAACCCACTCCAGTGCTCTTGCCTGGAGAATCCCAGGGGACGGGGGAGCCTGGTGGGCTGCCGTCTGTGGGGTCGCACAGAGTCAGACACGACTGAAGTGACTTAGCAGCAGCAGATAAGGGTCCTAACTGCCTTACAGGAAAAAAACCAGCAACTAATTCACCAGAAATCTTCCTGGTCCCTGGCTTGTGAGCTTCGAGCACCTTCTTCCAACACCTAGTCAAGGCGGACACCGCTCTTGGCGTTTACCTTGTCCCGGGCCGGTCCAGGAAGCCCACACCCGACACTCCCGCGGCTCTATTGGTGTTTAAGGCTCCTCTGCTGCGTCTTTCGGCAAATGGCAGTGGATTCATCTTATTGTATTAAAATAGATGGAAATACTCATTTGGCATAAATTAATATATGGACTTTCACCGGCCTCCATCTTTTTGATTTCTGGAGAGTACAGCTTTTTCTTTCCTTTGTTTTTCTTTGACCAGGCTGTGCAGCTTATGGGGTCTTAGTTCCCTGCCCAGGGCTCAAACCCGTGCCCCCTGCAGTGCAGGCAGGGAGCCTTAGCCCCTGGATAGTGACAATTCATATCACAAGGCCTGACAAGGTCTGATCCCCTAAACCCAGGAGCTAGCTTACCCCTGGTCGGAATGCATGAACCGAAAATACGGCCTATGTTCATTTGAGTTCATCTTTCTAATGGACGGCATCCTGGCTGATGCAGAAGCTGGTCCTCCCGAGGATGGTGGTGCTGGTGGTGGTGGTCAGCCGCCCTGCCGTGTCCGACTCTGAGATCCCATGGCCTGCAGCATGCTAGGCCTCCCAGTTCCCAGCGGAGGGGTATCAGGCTCTAAAGTGAAAGATTGACGGGGCTGGGTGGGCCCTCAGGGAGGATGGCTCTTTGGTGAGGATCACACTTTCCCTGGCGGAGAGCTCGGCAACTCTCGAGTGCTGGGTGCTTTCCATCTGCACCTTCACGAGCACCGTGTGTGTGTGTGGGTGTGTGTGTGGGTGTGGGTGTGGGTGTGTGTGTGTGTGTTGGGTGTGTGTGTGGGGTGTGTGTGTGTGTGTGTGTGTTGGGTGTATGTGTGTTGGGTGTGTGTGTGTTGGGTGTGTGTGTGTTGGGTGTGTGTGTGTTGGGTGTGTGTGTGTGTGTGTGTGTTGGGTGGGGGCAGGGCGGGATACAGATGGTAAGTCTGATACAGAAAAGGGACCTGGAGGGAAAGGAAAGGAATAGAAGGTGCAGGTTGCAGTGGGCAGTTCTCACCTCTGTTGCCTGTGCGATTATCTTCTGGATGTAAAGGAGCTTCCCAGGTGGGTGGAAGGTTTAAGAGAAGTGGGAACAGTTTGGACAGATGGGAGATAAGTGATCACCTTGAAGACTAGTGAGTGGGAGCCGCCCTGATCCTGGGTACCCACCTTGTAGCAGCCTCCACTGTGGGCTGTGTGATTCTATGGGTGCTGAGCAGCTCGTGGGGCAGAGCTGAGGCTTGGGACTGGTAAAGCTGCTCCCCACATTTGGCTCCGGTGGGTGCAGCAGAAGGTGAGGTGCTGAGGACCTCACTCTGGCTGATGTCTCCCTGGAATCCACCCTCTTCTGTGTGACAAACGGCAAGTCAGAGGAAGTCACACCTCTAACCACAGTGGCCCATATTCCCGGAAACAGCAGCTTAGAAGACACAAGAATGTGGCTGAGACTGAGTGGGAAATGTGCCTTGATCACTCTTGTCTGGCTCTAAAGGCTCTGTGAAAAATTATCTACAAGAACAGCGTCTATTATGGAGACTCCAAGCTTGGTTTCCCAAGGTCATCTTAGAGAATGGCATATTCTCACCCATCATCATCTGCTTAGTCCCAAGTGTCAGCAGGACTGAATTCCTGCTGGCAAAACAGTATTTTCCATTTCAAAAATGGCTCATCCCAAAACATTAAAAATTAGACCAATAGTTGTTCACCAGGATCTCCTAAACACGCTTTGCTGTGATTATAGCAAGAAAAGCTTAGTTTGTCTTAAAGTGTTTTATATTTATTCTTTGCCCTCTATCAGTTTCCTCAGATGGGAGATCACCCTGGGAGATAAGCAGGTTGGTCCTATTATTTCTATACTTTGGATGGACCTGAGGTGACCCACTTTCATTCTTTATCTGCCCCTTGCTCCACTCCCTGAGACTACAGTCATTTCCCTTCACAGTGTATGAAACTCTGCAATTTACTAGCTAATCACAGGATTCTCCCAATCTCAGTCCTTGTCCATAAAGTCAGAGGACACAGTTCTTGAAGGGTCCTTCTAGTTCTGAGATGCTGCTGATTACAATAGTTTCTGTTTAACCAATATAATACAGTTTGTTACAGTAAAACATTTTAAACACTCACTTGTAAAATCAACTTGGCAAAAACAATACATAAACATAAAGAGCCAGCAATGTCTTTTGGCAACATCTCTCTCCCATTGGAAGCAGGAATCTATGTTAATTTTATTAAAAGACAGGTCATCTATCAGTTTAGCAAACATGACTCCCCTGGGGTTAAGTGAAGGAAAGTTGTATCTCTGAAAATAAGATAATCCTGGATTGAGACTTAAAAGGTTTCTGTACTATCAGAAAACTTTAAACAGTCACTCAGCCAATATTTATAAAATAAATGCACCAAAACTCTTCTTCCACATGCCAGTATTTTACCCACATTTTCTTAAAGGTCTATCTGTGAAATTACAGAAAAGAACCAAACTATAGCGAAGTAAGGTTTTGAGATCATCAGAAAAAGTGTTTACCTAGCAAATATAATGGGATTTCACAAGTCTCATAAAATGTGACATTGAGGCTACCTCTGAGAGGAAATTAGCAAACGAAAGCCTACATGTGTAGAGATCACCCACCTGTAGAAGGGAACTGTTTCTATCTCCTCTCTTCTCCAGAATTGCCAGCTATAGACCACAGGTTGGGAAGGGTGCATTCCCAGTAGGGTGTGCGTTCATGCTTGTGGCTCATGGAGCCGTCCCCAGTGTGAAAGCAGATGGGATATTATAGAGACGGAGCTAAGCAGGGCATCACCGGCTCTTCCCAGAGAAGAGGAGGCCTTGGCCACCAGACTCCCAGGGGGGAGGAATGCAACAAACTGCCGATACTTGGTGGCGCCAGTCATTATCAAAAATCATAATGTGTGCCTGTTGGCCACCTGTATGTCTTCTTTGGAAAAGTGCCTACTCAGATCCTCTGCCCATTTTGTAATGATTATTTGGGTTTTGGGAACTGAGTTGCTTGAGATTCGTACGTGTTTTGAAAATTAACCCTTGCAGGATATACTGTCGGCAAATATCTTCTGCCATTCAGTAGGCTGCCTTTTTGTTTGGTTGATGGTTTCTGCTGTGCAAAAGCTTCCAAAGAATTCATACAGATGGCCAACAGTCATATGAAAAGAGGCTAATCTTTAGGGAAATGCAAATCAAAACAATATTGAGATACCACCTCACACCTGTCAGAGTGGTTGTCATCATAAAGAAAACAAATAAGAAGCATTGGTGAGGATGTGCAGAAAAGGAAACCTTTGTGCACTGTAGATGGGAACGTAAGTTGGCACAGCCACCATGGAAAACAGCACAGAGGTTCCTCAATACATTAAAGTAGAACTATAATGCAGTCCAGCAATCCCACTCCTGAGTGTTTACCTGGAGAAAATGAAAGCACTGACTCAAAAAGATATGTGCATCCCCGTGTTCATCGCAGCGTTATTTACAATAGTCAAGATATGGGCGCAACCTAAGTGTCTATTGATGGAGGAATGGATAAAGAAGGCGCAGTGCACAGTGGATTACTACTCACCCATAAAAAAGAAGGAAATCTTGCCATTTGCAACAGAATGGATGGATCTAGAGGGTATTATGTGAAGTGCAATAAGTCAGGGAAAGACCAACACTGTATTATTTCACTTATAAGTGAAACTTGTGGGAAAGCAGAACAAATGAGCAAAGAAAAGGTAAACAGACTCATAGACTCGGAGAAAAGACCAGTGGCCACCAGAGGGAAGCGGGGGGCGGAGGGGGGGTGCTTGAGTGAGACAGGTGAAAGCGATTAAGCACAAACTTTCAGTTATAAAATAAATAAATCAGAGGGGTGTAACACACAACCTGAAGAGTATGGTCAGTAGAGCTGTTAAGAACTGTATGAAGACAGATGGCTACCAGACTATTGTGGTGATCGTTTTGTGATGTATTTAAATGTTGATTTACTATATTGTACACTCGAGACTAACATATTATACATTGAATATACTTTTATAATAAAAAAAAGATAACATCACCCTTTACTTGGCACTGGGTTGAACACTTTAGACACATTTCTCATTATTTTTTCAGGCCAATTCTTTGGGATTGAGATCATCATCTCTACTTAATAAATGAGAAAAATAAGGATCAGAAATGTTAAGAAATTTGCCCCAGGTTTGAGGAGGGGCAGAACTTGAGATTAGAACTTACTTCTGTTTTAGCCTCTAGTCTAAATCTCCCTCTGATTCTGCACTCACCCAGCTCCTCAGGCGGCATTTTCTAAAAGAAGAGCCTGGCCCACAGATGCAGTGGGACACAGGAGAGAGTGGAGTTTGCAGACAGCGTGTCTGAGTTCCAATCAGGTGCTCTTTTTCATGGGCTCCTGGATAGTGAGAGGGTCTTCTGTCCGCGTCTGCAGAGTGGGAGAACTCAGAGATCTTGCCAGGAAGCCCCTCACTGGGCCACTAGAGTGCCGCCACAGGGCCGCCTTCTGACACAGGCAGTTCCATTTTGTGCTAGCCAGTGTGGTGAACGGGCCTTGTCAGGTCAACATTCATCTGTGGGCTTCTGGGGAGTTTGGTGCAACCCTGTGGGAAGACCCAGCTTCCTCTGCAGAGCATTACGGCCTAGAACACGGCAACCCCACCAGGACACTACTCGCTCTCCATGCAAGCCAGCTTCCCCCGGAGAGGGTCTCCACAATGTCCTTTTTAATTACAGCGAGATTAAATACTGGCACCACACTCCTTGCCTAAAAGTAAATGTCAAAGGAGAGTCATGGAAAATTTTCTCTCTGGATAGTTAGAGCCTGGGATGGCATGACGAATGCTCCCCAGAGGTCAGCAGTGACTTGGGTGGAGGAAGAGACTGGCACACATTTCTGGAACAAGGTGGAGAGCACGTGTGCCTCCTCGCCAAGCATTTATCCTGGCCAGTTGTGCCGGCAGAGCATGGAGCAGTAAGTTTTGCACCCTGATGGGGACAAATGAACCTGCCTGTCATGGTTGTTCTGTGACAGGCTGTGATCTGTTGAGACCCAAGGATCAGCCAGACAATCAGTGAAGGTTCTAATGAGTAGAAAGCGATCAATAAACAACCTTGTAATCAGAACGCTCCTCCCCTGTTTGCATAGCACTTTACAGTTTCTACAACCCTTCCGATGTACATGATTTAGTTTAAATCTCACGGCAGGCCTGGTGGGTGTCTCCATCATTCTCAGTTTATACGACAGCAGCGGCGCAGCTGTGGTTCCATGTACAGAGCAGGAACTGGGTGTTAGGAACTGGGCAAGCGCTGTTTTGTTTCTGAATCCCTCAACACATATTGTTGAGCCCCTACTCTGCGCCAGGCACTTTCCTGAGGGTTGGGAATAAAGAAATGAACAAAAGAGTTAAGGTGCCAGCCCTAAAGGAGCTGATGTTCTAGCTGGGGGAGGGACAGACAATGAGAAACGGGGTAGATGGTCTGTAGCTGCTCAGGAAAGGACCTCCAGAGAAGGTGACATTTGGGTAAAGATCTAGAGGTGTCTGGGGGTCTGCAAGGAGGGGGAGGCCAGTAGGCGTGGATCCTGTGACTGGCCTGCAGGGAAGACAAGGTCAGAGGGGCCAGGGGGCCAAGGGTCATGGAGGAGCTGATGGGCCCTGAAGGACTCCAGCCTGACTCTGAGCAGGATGAGAAACCACTGAAGGTGATGTGGCTTTACTCTTAGTACTTTTGCCCCCTTTAATTTTCAGAACAACTCGACAGAGTGGGTACTCTTGTAGTCCCCCTTTTAGATGAATAGTTAAACACAGAGAGGTTAAGCAACTTGCCGGAGAACACGCAGTAAACCTTTTGGAATCAGGAGTCCAGCTCTGGTCTGCCTGCCCGCAGAGTACACGGTCCTAAGCCTTCCTCAGCAACACTGACTTTGCAGCACTAGGAAACTTGTGCCACTCCTTCAAGTGTGTTGCCCAGGCAGCTGTGCAGTCACTAGGCTAGTTGAAATCATTTTTCCCTTGCACCAATATGTCATATTTGTTTATAATTTATCATGTCCATCTTTATGGAAAAAAGTAGGGAGCAAATTTGTGAAATATTTTTTAAAGTCGTATGAATCTTAGACTTTCCCTGCTATACCAGGCTCTCTCTCTCTCTCTCTCTCTCACACACACACACACACCCAGAGATGAATAGAAAATGAATCAAGGACCTTTATGAAAACCATCTGGCAGAGACTGTCGACCGTGAAAAGGTTAGGCAATGTCCAGTGTTACTTGGGCAAAAGGACAAAGCTGTTGGAAGATGTTACGTGTACTGGGGCACCTCCACTTATCCCCACCCTGCGTTGAAAATAACACGAGTAGAAAAGGCCCAGAAAGGCAAGTGGGAAGTGCTGTCGAGTGGCAGTTGGACACGTGAAATTGCCATAAAGTGCATATGAAACCTGATAAAACCAGAATAAAGTTATAGTTTAGTTTTAGTACGTTACCATTGTACCAAGGTCGATCTCTTGTTGGTTTGAAAATGTTCCATGGTTATTTCAGATGTTATCATTGGCAAAAGCTGCTGATGATACACAGGAACTCTCTGTACTGTTTTTGCAAATTCTTGTGAATCTTAAATTATTTAAAGATACAAAGGCTTTTTTAAAATGGGAATGGGATTCAAAGGCATGTTTGTAGCAGCATGGTCAGTAAGAGTAAAACCTGGAAGCAACTTAAATAGCGATTTTGTCAATAAGAGACTTGTTACCCTACAGCCAGATGGTAGGATATTGTTATTGCTTAGTTGCAGATTTGTGTCCAACTCATTTGTGACCCCATGAGCTCATTTCAAATCCTGTGGACGGAGGAGCCTGGTGGGCTGCAGTCCCTGGGGTCACTGAGGGTCAGACACGACTGAGCAACTTCCTTTCGCTTTTCACTTTCATGCATTGGAGAAGGAAATGGCAACCCACTCCAGTGTTCTTGCCTGGAGAATCCCAGGGATGGGGGAGCCTGGTGGGCTGCCGTCTATGGGGTCGCACAGAGTCGGACACGACTGAAGCGACTTAGCAGCAACAGCAGCAGCATCCTCTGTCCATGGGATTTCCCATGCAAGAATATTGGAGTGGTTTGCCATTTTCTTCTCCAGGGGATCTTCCTGACCTGGGATCGAACTCGAATCTCTATTAGGCAAGTATTAAAGAGAATGCAGCACTAACAGGAGGAGAGGAAAAAGCAGAACGCAGAACAGTGTGTGCAACACGCTCTGAGTGGTGTTTCAACAGGCAAGTGCGCACAGATAGGTCTGTATAACCGCCTCCAGGAAGGCGGTATGTAAGGAATCAGTAACAGCCGGGAGTTCTAACGAGAGAAACGGAGAGTCTGGGAGACAAGTGGAAGAGAGGCTTTTTCTTAAAAGAAAAAGCTTTTTTTTTTTTAATCAGATACATGCAATTACCTATTTGAAAGCAAAATGTTCTGAAATGCGGTACACCACCAAAAGGGACCCTCATGACCTTTCTAGTTACTAATCATGCACAAATAGAAGCAGGAGCTGCATAGTAAATACCTGGTAGAGCTAAGAGAAAGCTTAAAATCTCTGTGTGTCAAAATACCACAGTAAAGGCAAACACAGAGGTGAGGAAAATTACTCAGTCCTTAGTTCAATCTTCAGAGTCAGTGTTTTCACTTTAAAAAAGTGAGGCAAAAATTTTAACACTTGTGACAGTTGAAGAATAATATCTTTAATATATTAAAAGCCTATTTACTCATCCAAAAGAAAAATATAAATACCATCAAAATAGAAAAGTTGGTAAAAGAACAAGGCAGCGGGCTACCCACAGAAGGAGAAATGCAGTCGGCAAATGGATATACCAAAAATATCCACTCTGGCCAATCATCAGAAAAAAGTAAATTAAAACAAAGTAACATTTCCCACCTTTCAGGCTAACAAGTAATGAAATAATAATACTTCCAACCCAGGATTTCTACCTCTGTGAATATATCCTAAGGAAAGTAGTATAAGTGTGGGGAAATTTTTATCTAAAAAAAAAAATTCCTAGGTTGGTGTTCCTAATTCTTAAAAAAAAGTCAGAAACAGCCTGAGTGTTCAACAAGAGGAGGCTGATTAAATAAATGAGAGCCCAGCCATTCTGTGGAGTAAAATGTGGGCATTAAAATAGTTAGTATACAAGATGGTCAGAGTATTGCTAAATGAGAAAAGCAGATTCTGTAATGACATTCTATAGCCTACGTATAGTATTATGTACATGTTCTATCTTGGGAAAAGCACTTATGATTTTTGCGTTTCCTTAATGAAAGTATACCTGGGGCTTCCCTGGCGGCTCAGACAGTAAAGAACCTGTCTGCAATGCGGGAGACCCAGGTTCGATCCTCGGGTCAGAAAGATCCCTTGGAGAAGGGAATGGCTACCCATTCCAGTAATCTCGCCTGGAGAATTTCATGGACAGAGGAGCCTGGTGGGTTACGATCCATGGTATATAGATAGATAGATAGACAGATATACCTAGAAAGTTCTTAAAGGGAAACTTCCAAAATGCTGACATCAGTTCTCTTCAGACAGGACAACCACAGAATCTCTTTTAAAAATTTCACAGGATTTATTTTGCTTATCTCCATGTTCTCTCTGTTTCTACCACTGTATGCGTGTATGTGTCTAAAAATCTAAAATAAATAAGTAAATCTATGAAACTGAAATAGGATCAAACGGTGAAGATTTGTCAGGCAGGTTTGGACAGAGCTGCCTGTGGTGCCATCTGAGGACTGTCCATTGTCGTGCTCCTTCCTCCCCGCGCCCTGTGGACCACCCTCATAGCTGCTCACAAAGCCCCTTCCCCATCAGAAGCCCCAGCTCAGCTCCTCTGGACACAGACAGGCACTGCCTTCCTCGTAGCGCCTGGTGAATAGCCGGTGAGCACTTCCGAGCTATGGCCCTGGTTGACGACGTCAGGATCTTTTTCCTTTGCTGGAACACTTGGAATCACCTGGTGTGATTCTATCCCGCGTGCCTGCTCTGTGCCAGGCATCGGGTCAGTCGCTGGGAGGAACATGGACAGGAATAAGTTGTGATCACTAGTTGGTCACAGAGCTCTTAGTGGCAAGCAACAAGCCTGCTCCAGGCTGTGAGTAGGAAAGAAATTTATTAAAGATGTCAGGCAGCTCACAGGCTTTGTGGAAGCCCGAGACACAGGCTCGGCTGCCACGAGGCCAGGTAGACTCCCAAACCTCACTGCTCCAACGAGACTCCACTGCCTCTGTTCACGGTCACTGCCACTCAAGCCGTTGACGCTGCCCTCTGGACCCCTCGCGCTCCGAGCAGCATCAGCCACCGTCATCTTTGCTGGGGGACTCTGTACAGTGGCAGTTCCCATGTGGCCTTCAAAGAGGGTCCTGCTCAGATGTCTGATTGTGGAACTGGAGTCACACACCTGTGACAAGGATTCTAGGATGGCAAGTCCTAGATGCCACTTAGGTGTGATGGGACACACGTTGTGTGAGATTCATCAGACTTGTTTAAAAAGAAACCAAAGGGCCACGAACCACGACAAATGTGACTTTCGGGAACTTCGGGGCAGCAGTGGGCAGTTTAAACACATGAGAAGACAGCAGAAGTGTGCAGGGGCCTGTGGGGTCCCTGGTGAGCAGGGCAGCAGCCCCTCAAGGGAAAAGGAGAGCTCCCCCAAGCGGTGTTGGGGGTAAGACTTATTTTAGGGGAGGTAGAGGCAGGCACTGGAAAAGATCACCATGGCCAGCTCTGAAGAGCTCTAAGAGCCAGTCAAGTAAGAGGTGAGCCTCTGGGTGAAATCTTGGGCACTGTGGCAGGCTGTAGGCGGACATTTGGGGATACAGTGGTGCTATGGGTTGAATTGTGTTACCCCCAAATTCATGTTGAAATCCTAAGCCCTAGTACCTCTGAGAAGGCAGTGGCAGCCCACCCCAGTCCTCTTGCCTGGAAAATCCCATGGACGGAGGAGCCTGGTAGGCTGCCGTCCACGGGGTCGCTAAGAGTCAGGCACGACTGAGCGACTTCTCTTCCACTTTTCACTTTCATGCATTGAAGAAGGAAGGGGCAACCCACTCCAGTGTTCTTGCCTGGAGAATCCCGGTGGGGGGGAGCCTGGTGGGCCACCGTCTCTGGGGTCGCACAGAGTCAGACATGACTGAAGCAACTTAGCAGCAGCAGCAGTAGCAGCAGTACCTCAGGAAATGATTGTATTCAAGATAGGGCCTTTAAAGAGGTAAGGTGAGGTCATTATTAGACTGTACCATAATCCAATATGACTGGTATCCTCCTAAGAAAAGGAGATTAGGACACAGATGTGCTTAGAGGGAAGACCACAGCAAGAAGATAGCCATCTACAAGCCCAAGAGAGAGACTTCAGTAGAAATCAACCCTGCTAACAGCCTTGATCTCAGACTTCTAGCCTCCAGAGTTGTGGGAAAATAAATGTCTATTGTTTAAGCCACCCACTCTAAAGTATTTTGTTATGGCAGCCAGAGCAAACTAGTAAAATGCTAAGTTCCTCAAATATACCAGAAGGTTCTGTTTGACGCCACTCCCCAAAGGCCATCCTGGGCATGCAGGGCTTTTCAGAAGATCATGATTGAACAAAGAGAAGGAAAGCTGGCCTGATGTAGTCAGGAGCGACGACTTCAGATTGAAGAGGGGTTTTAGAAAGTCTGGGTTGTCCAGGGAACCCTGGCTGCAAGGGTGCTGTGTTCTCAAGCCATGGGGGTGTCTTGGGGCATTTCTGTTGTCTCACAATGTACCCTCAGGAGGCCTGCTGGGCTGGCTGCTAACCTGTTCTCATGTTCCTTCCTGAAGCCCATCCTGTACACCTGACTCTGTAATTCTTCTTTCTTTGTGTGTGAAACCAAAAAAGATACATGCCCTGTGCCTAACCACCCACTCAGCACAGGGGAAGGCTCAGGAAAGGAGAGTTCTCTTCCTCTGCTCTTTCACAGCAGAGGCAAATGCATATTGGGGTGGGAACAGCAAGGGTAAACATATGACTAGGGTGGAGACCTGATTTATGAACGACTCATAAATCATCTGAAATGATACTTTCCTGTTGATAGTCAAGCCTCTGTAAACACTGAATGTGACCTTGGCGTGTTATCTTTTCTAATGATGCCAAACATGCGGTTGCCGTCTCTGATATAAGTCCAGTGTGACTTTCTCTGGATGCACATGCCTGCAAGGACTCCTGCTCATCACAATGGTGGGTAACTGGGTTTCATGCAGGAAAGAAAAGAAAAACAAGATATGTGTAGTCTTTATTGTCATAAACTGTGATGGATGTTTCTACTGGGTACTATTCCGGGCAAATGTGACCTGGTCATGAATCTTCTATACTTGAAATACAATGAGTAGGAGGATGAGCATCTGGGGGCTTGGGAACATCTTTGTGGATTTAGCATTATTTCTCTTCTCTAAGCTGTTATTTCTTCCAGTAATTTTGGGATTAGATTGGGTTTCATATATGTCTCTAATTCTTTAATTCCTTGGCTTTGAGTGAGTGATTCGTGAAATGAATTATAACTTCAGAGCTACAGCATTGTGTCATTTTACAGGAAACTGGACCCGAGGAAGGCAAGAAGCTGCCCCAGGGATCTTACCAGGAGCCTGTGGGGCAGCTGAGCCCCTCTCTCTAGGCCAGTGGTCCCTAAACTTGCCTGTGCGGTGGAATCACCTGGGAGTCAGTGAAAAATACTGACACCTGACTCCCATCCCAGCTATTCTGACTTAATTGGTCTGCAGGGAGGCCTGCCTGAGTTTCAGGGTTTTTAAGCTGCCCAGGTGATTTTTATGTTCTGTGACATTTGGGGACAACACCCTAGGCCCTTTCGTTGTTTCATGTTGTATTAAGAAAGAAATGTGCCTCAAAATCTGTCAAAACTCATCCAGACCCTTCTCTGTCTTTAATTTAAACGATCTTTTTTGAAGTATCCTTTCGTAGAATGAGTAAAAGGGAATGGAGTGGGCTGTTCTCAGGGTGCAAGGGAAGTAGAAGGAAGTGGCCCCCCACCCCGGCAGGAGTAGAAAGTGAGGCTGGAGAGGATTGTCCCTCAGGCCACGCCTCAGAAACTGTCTTGAGACAGCTGGAAATAGTAGAAAAATGGTGGGATCCTCCGAATTCCACTCAGACCCCCTCCTCCAGCTTCAGAGTGAACTTAACCCTAACCTACAGCCCTGGCGGGGCCCCTGCCCAGCGTGAGACTCCCTCTGAAGACGCCTGACTCTTGATCACACGGGACAAGGCTCTTTGAGGAGCAACGACTTAGCTCAAAGGACAGTTTCTAGGAGCACCACCAGCCCGCTTCATCTCAAGGCTGGGCACAAAGCCCCACCATCTAGAAACTGTAACAGATGCCAACTTTATCGCCGCACTGTCTCCCGTGCCTGCAGGTGCCAGGGGCCCGTGTTCACTGGGGACAGGAGAGGAAGCAGAGAAAGGCGGGAGGGGCTGTGGAGACTAGAGCGTGGGAGCAGGAAGGCAGTTCAGGGTTTCTCTGCTTAGAAGTGGTCCTCCGACCAGCAGTACTGGCCTTGTCAGGGAGCTTGCTAGAATGAGGACTCATTGAATCCCACTGAATCTGCTTTTTATTTAATAAGGTCTCCCGGGGATTCATATGCGCCCTGAAGCAGCACTGCTTTTGATCATTTCTCTTGTGCGTCTCACTTGGGGCACCGGGTAAATATTCAAAGACCCAGGCCCTCTCCTTCCGTGAGCGTGAGACTGGGGGCACTGGGTAAATAGTCAAAGACCCAGGCCCTCTCCTTCCGTGAGCTTGAGACTGGGGAGAGAGAGGGAGAGGAAGAGAGAGAAAAAACCATGCCAGTGACAAGCACTTTCAAGAGTGTCGGTCGGTTACCTGAGTAACTGGTTCCCCCTGTGCCTCTGCGTTCGGACTCCATCCTCCAGTCACTGCCTCACAGGCCTCTGCTCTATGGCTTTTCACTCACATTTTGCTTTTCCCCAGTTAATTTTAGTAACTTTATAGATCTTGCTTCTTTGTTAGATTATCTGAAGATAGAAGCTCTACCTTCAAACCACCTGTCAGAGCCCAGCAGGGCCCTCCATACAGGACACTCAGTCAATAATCAGCAACTGAATCCATTCACCCTTCTTTACTTCACAGAACACTCTTCTGACCAGCTTTGTGGCTTTAGCCAGCTTTGTGGCTTTATGCAATGCCCAGTGCTATTTCATACCTAATGAGAGCTCTGCATCTGATGGTAAGTCCTGACTTTTATGGTTTGTTATTTGATTGCATCTCAGTAAATATAAACTATTGGCAGATGAATAACCTTAAATCTGCATGAGACAGAGGGTTCGGGCAGATGTATAGTGGTTCTCAATCCTAGCTGTATGAGAATTGCCTGGAGAATTTTTGACACTTACTAATGTTCAGGCCCCATTCAAAACCGGGTAAATCAGAATCTTAAGGATAGGATCTACATATTTAGAAGCTTCTTGATTGACTCCTACATGCTGTTAGGGTTGAGAGTCATTGATTATTCCAGTACTTCTCAAACACTAAATGTGTGTGCAAACCCTCTGGGACTCTTACTAAAGTACAGATTCTGATTCTGTGGGCCTGGAGTGGAGCGAGAGTCTTCATGTCTCATGACCTCACGTGGTCCTAATGTTGCTGGTCCCTCAAGCATACATGAGATCCACGGACCACCGTGGATCTACAACAGTGGTTCTCATTCATGACTGAGCATTTGAACCAACTAAGGGTGATGTCCAAAAATATGGCAGCCTGGGCCCCATGCCCAGAGATTCTGATTTCTTCGTTCTGTGGGTCCCCAGGCACAGGTTTGTTGTTTTTTTTTTTTTTTGTAAAGTGTCCAAGATGTTTCACATGTGCTTTGGGGGTTGAAAACCAAGTAAAAGAGGAGAAAAGAGGGATTCATCCAGAGATAATATAGTAGAAAAGAGTCGCCCTACGCACCCCTGGGCTCATAATTTGTTGATGTTGTTCAGTTGCTAAGTCAAGTCCAACTCTTTTGCAACTCCATGGACTGCAGCCAGCCAGGCTTCTCTGTCCGTGGGATTTCCCAGGCAAGCATACCGGAGTGGGTTGCCGTTTCCTTCTCCAGGGGATCTTCCCGACCTAGAGACTGAACCCAGGTCTCCTGCATCGGCAGGTGGATTCTCTTTTTCTTTTTTTCTCTATCTCACATTTGGCAGGTATTCTTTCCCCTGAGCTATCAGGGGATTTTGGCTCATCGTAGCTATCTAATTAAAGAGGGAGGGGCTTACATTTTCTTGAAATGTCTGTTCTGAAATGAACTCTGGATAGATTTAATCTTGTTGTAAGGAAGACATGATAAGTAGTATGAGTTAGGAAGTACTGGAGTTAGCCATGAATGAATATATGAGTACTTTCTGACATGCTTGTAAAATCATTGAGATTCTCTCTCTCCGAGCGGGGTGGAGTACCGATGGTACCAACTAGCCCTAGTGTCCTTTTCCTGGTTGCATGACCTCAGGACTCGGCTGATGATGCCACACGTATAATTTTAGGATGCAAGGATCTCAGTGGAGTCACACACCAGCTGAAATCAGACTGGAAGACTGATACCTGTGAAAGCTGCCATTGTGACAATGATGGAATTCAGTGCTGCAGCTCGTGAGTCTCAAGCCAACCGGGCTGAGGGGGGAGGCAGCCACTGTTGGGGTGCTGTCCGAGGGACAGCTACTGCCTCTTTCAAAATCCCATCCTGGGGCTTCCCTGCTGGTCCAGTGGTGGAGACTCGTTGCTTCCAATGCAACGGGCTCAGACTTGATTCCTGGTTGGGGGACTAAGATTCCACATGCTGAGCAGCCATGCCAAAAAATTTTAAAAACAAACAAAAACCCCCCAATCCCCAAATCCCATCTTGAAGGAAGTTTAGTTTTCAATCCTATTTCTTTCTTTCCTTTTTTTAAATCATGGTAAAATATACATAACATGAAATTTACCATTTTAACCATTTTAAAAAGTAACTTTCAGTGGCATTAAGTATATTTGCGATTTTGTGCAACCATCTCCACCATCCAGCTCCAGAAATCTTTCTTCTTCCCGAACTAAAATCCCAGACCCATTAAGCAATAATTCCCCACCTCCTGCTCTCCGTAGTTCCCGGCAACCACCGTTCTACGCTGTTTCAATGAATCTGACAACCCTAGGTGGAATTGTACAGTATTTGTCCTTTTATGACTGGTATCGGGAAGGAAGAAAACTGCCCCACTCACCCAGGTTCTTCTGGCTAAGAACTAAATGTACATGAGACTGATTAACAGGAAAAAATCAAATTTATTTTCATATGTACGGGAATCCCACAAACATGAGAGGTTTAGAGACAGAAGCACAAAGGCAGGGAAAATGAGTTACATATGCCATCCTGTGCTAAGGAAAGAGATCGAGGCTTGGGCTTTGCAAGGACAGAAGCGTCATTCACAGGATGAAAAGAGCAAGAGTATACGTTTCATAATCAGATGTTTCAATCAGCTCAGTCGCTCAGATGTTTACCCTGACATATAAATGGGGTCACTTAAATACAATTTGTCTCTGGTGATAGCTCTTCTCTGGAAAGAATCCTCAGTTTAAATGCTTCCTAGGGAGCTGGGGGGTGGAGACAGTAGTTTCTTTTGAGCCTGCAACATGTCTATTGCTTTTAGCTCAAAAAAAGCTTCATGAAAAAGTGGCACAGGGTGGGGAGGCTCGTCCTGAACACCCGCTCTGGCTCGTGTCCGTGTAATGTCCTCAAGAACCGGTCATGTTGCAGCATGTCTCGGAATTTCCTTCCTTTTTAAAGCTGAATAATGTTTCACTGCGTATATACAGTAAACATTTTTCAGCTTTAAAAAGGAAAAAATTACATTCACTATATTATATCACATATATATTAGATAAATATATTAAATATAAATATATAATACATATTATCTATAAATTTAAATGTATTAAATTTTGTCTACATTATATATCAGTTCAGTTCAGTTCATTTCAGTCCTCAGTCGTCTCCGACTCTCTGCGACCCCATGAATCGCAGCACTCCAGGCCTCCCTGTCCATCACCATCTCCCGGAGTTCACTCAGACTCACATCCGAGTCTGTGAGGCCATCCAGCCATCTCATCCTCGGTCATCTCCTTCTCCTCCTGCCCCCAGTGCCTCCCAGCATCAGAGTCTTTTCCAATGAGTCAACTCTTCGCATGAGGTGGCCAAAGTACTGGAGCTTCAGCTTTAGTATCATTCCTTCCAAAGAAATCCCAGGGCTGATCTCCTTCAGAATGGACTGGTTGGATCTCCTTGCAGTCCAAGGGACTCTCAAGAGTCTTCTCCAACACCACAGTTCAAAAGCATCAATTCTTCGGCGCTCAGCCTTCTTCACAGTCCAACTCTCACATCCATACATGACCACAGGAAAAACCATAGCCTTGACTAGATGGACCTTAGTCTCTGCTTTTGAATATGCTATCTAGGTTGGTCATAACTTTTCTTCCAACGAGTAAGCATCTTTTAATTTCATGGCTGCAGTCACCATCTGCAGTGATTTTGGAGCCCCCCAAAAACAAAGTCTGACACTGTTTCCACTGTTTCCCCATCTATTTCCCATGAAGCGATGGGACTGGATGCCATGATCTTCGTTTTCTGAATGTTGAGCTTGAAGCTAACTTTTTCGCTCTCCTCTTTCACTTTCATCAAGAGGCTTTTTAGCTCCTCTTCACTTTCTGCCATAAGGGTGGTGTCATCTGCATATCTAAGGTGATTGATATTTCTCCCGGCAATCTTGATTCCAGCTTGTGTTTCTTCCAGTCCAGTGTTTCTCATGATGTACTCTGCGTACAAGTTAAATAAGCAGGGTGACAATATACAGCCTTGATGTACCCCTTTTCCTATTTGGAACCAATCTGTTGTTCCATGTGCAGTTCTAACTGTTGCTTCCTGACCTGCATACAGATTTCTCAAGAGGCAGGTTAGGTGGTCTGGTATTCCCATCTCTTTCAGAACTTTCCACAGTTTATTGTGATCCACACAGTCAAAGACTTTGGCATAGTCAATAAAGCAGAAATAGATGTTTTTCTGGAACTCTCTTGCTTTTTCCATGATCCAGCGGATGTTGGCAATTTGATCTCTGGTTCCTCTGCCTTTTCTAAAACCAGCTTGAACATCAGGGAGTTCACGGTTCACGTATTGCTGAAGCCTGGCTTGGAGAATTTTGAGCATTACTTTACTAGCGTGTGAGATGAGTACAATTGTGCGGTAGTTTGAGCATTCTTTGGCATTGCCTTTCTTTGGAATTGGAATGAAAACTGACCTTTTCCAGTCCTGTGGCCACTGCTGAGTTTTCCAAATTTACTGGCATATTGAGTGCAGCACTTTCACAGCATCATCTTT
Source organism: Oryx dammah (assembly GCF_014754425.2). Classification (NCBI taxonomy): domain Eukaryota; kingdom Metazoa; phylum Chordata; class Mammalia; order Artiodactyla; family Bovidae; genus Oryx; species Oryx dammah. The sequence goes on from NW_024070190.1 coordinate 16,315,463, forward strand.
CAGGATTTGAAACAGCTCAACTGGAATTCCATGACCTCCACTAGCTTTGTTCGTAGTGATGCTTTCTAAGGCCCACTTGACTTCACATTCCAAGATGTCTGGTTCTAGATTAGTAATCACATCATCATGATTATCTGGGTCATGAAGATCTTTTTTGTACAGTTCTTCCGTGTATTCTTGCCACCTCTTCTTCATATTTTCTGCTTCTGTTAGGTCCATAACCATTTCTGTCCTTTACCGAGCCCATCTTTGCATGAAATGTTCCCTTGGTATCTCTAATTTTCTTAAAGAGATCTCTAGTCTTTCCCATTCTGTTGTTTTCCTCTATTTCTTTGCATTGATCGCTGAAGAAGGCTTTCTTATCTCTTCTTGCTGTTCTTTGGAACTCTGCATTCAGATGCTTATATCTTTCCTTTTCTCCTTTGCTTTTCGCCTCTCTTCTTTTCACAGCTATTTGTAAGGCCTCCCCAGACAGCCATTTTGCTTTTTTGCATTTCTTTTCCATGGGGATGGTCTTGATCCCTGTCTCCTGTACAATGTCACGAACCTCATTCCATAGTTCATCAGGCACTCTATCTATCAGATCTAGGCCCTTAAATCTATTTCTCACTTCCACTGTATAATCATAAGGGATTTGATTTAGGTCATACCTGAATGGTCTAGCGGTTTTCCCTACTTTCTTCAATTTAAGTCTGAATTTGGTAATAAGGAGTTCGTGATCTGAGCCACAGTCAGCTCCTGGTCTTGTTTTTGTTGACTGTATAGAGCTTCTCCATCTTTGGCTGCAAAGAATGTAATCAATCTGATTTCGGTGTTGACCATCTGGTGGTGTCCACGTGTAGAGTCTTCTCTTGTGTTGTTGGAAGAGGGTGTTTGCTATGACCAGTGCATTTTCTTGGGAAAACTCTATTAGTCTTTGCCCTGCTTCATTCCGCATTCCAAGGCCAAATTTGCCTGTTACTCCAGGTGTTTCTTGGCTTCCTACTTTTTATATAGATATCTATAGATAATCTGTATGGATACATAGATATCTATAGATAATATTATATATGTATATACATATATATATAATCACATTTTGCTTATCCATATATCTGTTAATGGGTTCCTTCTACCTCAGACTTATTTCTTTTAGGTCATTTTTGAATCTTGATAATAACTTTTCTTATTAAATATCTATATCCATATGGGTTGCTAAAAACAGGAAAGGGTACCCAAGAGTCTGAAGCTGTTCTGGAAGGGATCTGGCTTTGCTGCAGCCTCACTTGGCCTGTGGCAATGTGCAGGAACGGGAATGGCTTGGATGTGAGGAGGAAAGCATGCTCTGCAATGAGCCTTGTACTCTAAACCCGAAGTTGCTTCACTGCTCAAGTTTGACTAAGTTTGTGCAGATGTTTTGTCCCGGATCCCAGAGTTCTGGTAGTCGGGCCAATAAAGCAGAGAGTACCTGCAAAGTGGTCCTAATTCTCCTGTTTCCTCAGCAGTTGCATCCAAATCAGCCATCCCACCTCCACTCCTCCCCATCCCCATCCATCTGTGGTCTTAACATCAGTCTTGGCCCTAGTGTTTCACAAGGACAAGAGTGGCTTTGCTGATAGAAGCGTTAGTGTAAAGCAGTGTTCCCCAGACCTGCCCGATCACACACTGGTCTGAGAAGCTTAATGAAATACAGATTCCTGGGGCCCACCTCTGAAACGTACCGAGTCAGGATCTACAGGAGGCCGTGCAATTTGGATTTTAGTAGGTGCCTCAGAGAGTCCTGATACCTATCACCAAGGAGCAGAAGCACAAGCACTGGGCTTGAATCAGAAGCCCCGAGTGCTACTGAAGTAGGTGCCTGGAAAGTTATGAATCCATTTGTTGAGCATGCCCATGCCAAGTGCTAAGTGGAACAAAAGGAAAATCAGATCCAGAGACTGTATGTCTGGCTACCTGAAGCAGGTTTGCAGGTGTGGCCTTGACTGAGTCGTACAGTACAACTGAACCTTGATTCTGTGCTCCCGAAACCTGAGTTTTGTCTTTGCATCAAGTGTCAATGTGACTCTGGAGCGTGACAGCACCAGCAAGGTGAAGCCCAGTGAGCCTTTCCTCTCTGACATCAGAGTACCCCTCCACAGCGGCCAAAGCAGCCCTGTCCACTAGATGTGACCCTCTCCACCCCACGCTGTGCGGCCTCGCCACAGCCATGTCAGTGTGACCCTTTTCTAGGGGTCTCACGGGCCTAGTGTGGAAAACAGTGAAGTGAAAAGAGCCTCGATGCTGGGGCCAGAGCACCTGAGTCTGAGTCTCCATTCCCTTGTACAGCAGCTGTGTGACCCTGAATAAGTTTCTTAATCTCTCTGAGACTCAGTTTCCTCACCATAAAGTAGGGATAATCAAGTGAATAGGAGAATTAAATGAGGGAGTTCCCTGGTGGTTCAGTGTTCAGGACTTGGCATTTTCGCTGCCGTGGGCCTGGGTTCAATGTCTGGTTGGCGAACAAAGATCCTGCAAGATGAGAAGTAAGGCCAAAAAAATAAATCAATTAAATGAGATTCTTCATATAAATTCAGGCTACCCTGGCGGCTCAGTAAAAGAAACCTCCTGCCATGCAGGAGACATAAGAGGAATGGGTTGGGTCCCTGGGTTGGTCCCCTGGAGAAGGGAATGGCAAACCACTCCAGGATTCTTGCCTGGAGAGTCCCAGGGACGGGGGAGCCTCGGACAACAGTCCATGGATCACAAAGAGCTGAACACTACTGAGGGACTAACACAGAGATTCATTTAAACTCATTAACTTAAAACACATTTAATGTTTTCTCTAGACCGGATATGTCCCTCGATCCTGGGATAGAAACTGACTTCAGCTCAGAGCCCTTGCCTGTCTCACTCAGCACAGAGCTCCATGTGGAGGAGGCTGGCACACTTTCTCTACTGCTCAGAGTCTTTAGCCCCTTTCTCCTACAATTATATCACCGTCTATGGAGTTTCTCTTGGGAATTTTTTTTTTTTGTGATACATGTTTTGATAAAATTTTCTCTGGGGGAATTTCTCCACTCATTGCATTCTTTAAGAGACACTGTCCAGATTTGAAGCTGCCCAGAAGCAATTGAGCTTGAGGTTGGTAGCCCAGGCCCAGGCTGCTCTGGACTGCCCACTACCCAGGCCACCCACCCTTGGGAAAAGCTTCTTCCAGTGTTCCCTTTGGTTTCCATATTACCCTTTGGGAATAGGATTGAAATGTCCTCTTTTGTTAAAATAAGTCAAAGGTTACTTTGTGGAAGGAAACGTTGTCACAAAGGCCATGGAGATGGCTATTTTATATGTACTTTGAAGATGGGCAGTTTAAATCTGGAGTTTACTGGTGGGTTTCAAGAGGGCAATGAGCCCTAAAATTGTTTGCACCCTTGAATGTGTGGGTGGATTCTCCCCAGGCAGATCGTTGCCAGTTTTCCTCAGCTTCTCCCTGGGCTCCCCGGTCCCTGACTGAAGTGATGCAGTGTCCCGTTGGCTGAGATAGCTCCTGACAGAGCCGGCCTCCGTGCCAGGATGGGGGCAATGGTTCCCTTCCTGCATTCGGGCAGCAGTAGTGCTGGCTACTTCCTGAGCAGCAAGGACAAGAAGAGTCAGGCTGGAGCAGGCCGCCTGGCCTCGGAGGAGTCCAGACCTCTGGGCCTGTTGGGACTTGCTGCGGTCCAGGCTGTGCAGGATGGAATTTAGTCATGACGTCAGGGATGGTCTGCGTTCATAGTTCAGGCCCTGTGTATTGGGGTGCAGATTTCTGAGAGTGACATGTTAAGGTTCCCTTATGTAGGTGAGGGGCACTCCAGACACCTGGAGTGTGGGCAGCTTCCAGCTCAAAGTTAGCCCCCAGGGAGGCTGGGCATCCTGTTCCTTCTAACACATGTTGTTCTTCTCTCAATGACAGTGCAGCTACACCTATGGGTTATGACAGAGACAAGTGCCAAGCATTCTTCAACAAGGAGACCTGCACCTATACAGTGCTGGAGAAGAAGAACCCATCAAAGACCTGCGCTGTCGGGGCCTGGGTGTTATGATGTGCTGTTCATGGGCCCAGAGCTCCCACCTGGGGGGCCCAGGTTCTCCCAGGTCAGGCTTCCTTCTCCTATGGCCTCTAACAGTCTGATTGTATAATCCTACCTATTAGTAAAGAATGTTTTAAGCAAACACTTGAGTATGTGTATACTTTTAATTGACAAATTATGTATGCATTGATATAAACACATTATAAAGCATGCAAACAGATAAAGGAGGAAACAAAAATAAATGTTGATAAAAGTGACAACATTTTCCCTCCACTGCAACAGATCACTGTGTGTCCCTCACTCAGAGGGGTGTTGCTGCTTTTCTTGCTTTTGATCATCTGTGCCCTGCTGCCCCAGGGTCCCGCTATCTGGTGAGCAATTCAAAAAATAAATGTGTCTTGGAGAGGAAGTGGAGATGAAATCCTCTCTTCTTTGAGGTTTCCATGCTCATTCTTCCTTCCCGTTCTTCAGAGAGCATCTGCTGGGTCCCTCATATACATCCGTGTTTGCCTGAGGGTAACCCGGAAGAACTGCCTCCAAGGCCACAGGCAGCCCAGTGGGTGTGAAAAAGCCAGGAGTCCTGACTTGCCGTTGGGGAATGGCTTGGGTACAGGGCTCCAGTATCAGTTTTCAAAACCTAGGAATTGAAAACGGGGACAGTGTTGATTGTCTCTTGCTGTTTCTGTGAACAGAACATTTGTTCAGTCAACAGGTCCTTCCTGGGTGCCTGGCAGTGCTCTGGGCCTGGGGACGCAGTAGTGAGCCAGGCCCCTGCTCTCCTGGGGCTTAGAGGTGGGTGTGTGTATGTACGTGACGAATCACAAGCGAGCAAACAGTCCTCTGTTGAACAATCCATGGACAATTGGTAAAGAGCTCTATTTCACCTCTGGCCTCTCACCCCATCTGTGCAGACACTGCGTGGGCTAGTTGAGCAATCTCGGTAGGTCCTGGATCTTGGTCAGCAGAAGATAATTTTTTTAAAAGTCCCTTGGTCACTTTTAGTTGCCAAAAAAAAAACCCAAAAAAGTCTTAATCCAGAATCCTCATCTGAATTGAAAAAGAATGAGGGACAGGAACATTAAGAGTATGATGCCATTTTGGCTTCATCTGCCTGGCAGTGTTCAAGATGATTTACTTCCTCACGGGGCTTCCATGGGCTTCTTAGACATTCCCTCTTGCTCCTCTTTCTCCGTAGCTCCCTTTCCAATCTGGTTTCTCTGGTAACTCAGATGATAGAAGAATCTGTCTGCAATTGCAGGAGACCTGGGTTCAAGCCCTGGGTTGGGAAGATCCCCTGGGGAAAAAAATGGCAACCCACTCCAGTATTCTTGCTTGGGAAATCCAATGGACAAAGGAGCCCGGCCTCCTACAGTCCGTGGGGTCACAAAGAATTGGACACAATTTAGTGAAAACAACAACATCCCTTTCCAGTCTCCTTCCATGACAGCCCTTTTAGCTTCTGCATTTGCTTCCTGTTGCCCTCTGCTGAGGTAGCCTTGCCCCTTATCATTCTTGGGTGAGTTGCATAAAGCTGTATCAAAATCATTTCCCTTGCAAATCCTACTCAGATGGTTTTCCATCTTTCTGGGAAATCTGAGGAGCAGGTTAGCAGCTACTAATAGTATTAGGGACTTCTTCAAAACTAAGACAAAGATCCTTATTTTAACATCTGGTAATAAACAAACAAATAAAATTCCAATGTGGATAATGTCAAATTGTGAGGGGAGGTACGTGGTGGTGGTGCGAACAGAGTGGTGGAATGCAGAGTGTAGAAAATTGTGTGGTGTGTGATATGGTACAAGCAGATAAATGCTTTGCAGTCAGATAGTGAGAAGGCAGTGGCACCCACTCCAGTCCTCTTGCCTGGAAACTCCCATGGGCAGAGGAGCCTGGTGGGCTGCATTCCACGGGGTCGCTGAGGGTCGGACAGGACTGAGCGACTTCACTTTCACTTTTCACTTTCCTGCATTGGAGAAGGAAATGGCAACCCACTCCAGTGTTCTTGCCTGGAGAATCTCAGGAACAGGGGAGCCTGGTGGGCTGCCGTCTATGGGGTCGCACAGAGTCGGACCCGACTGAAGCGACTCAGCAGCAGCAGCGTTAAACTGGCAGGAAGACTTGTGCACCTGCACTCTGATCCCTCTGGGGGGCAGGCGAGAGCCTTGCGCTGACCCCGACTTGAGATCTCGCGAGACTGTCAAACGCGCGGTGTGAGGCGTGGGAGGAAGGTTGTGTTCTCGCGAGAACTCCACCTCTGGGCCCTCGGCGTGTGTCTGGCCGGCGGCGGCTCGGTGACGGTCTCTTCTGAACGCCCGGAGCGACACTCGGAGGTGGTAAGAACCGGAGTGGCCGGCGGGGCGGGCGTGCCTCCTTGCGCTCTCACGCCGCGGGAGGGTCTGGGGCGTCGCGGCCGGCTCTCGGCCCGGCCCGGGCCTGTCTGGGCCTGCTTTCGGAGGAGCCTCTCCGTCGACTTGCCTGCCCGGAGCGCGACCTTCTCGCTGCCCGCCGGCCTGGGCTTGCCCTCCTCTCTCTGGCCCGCGCCTCTCGGCCTCGGGCTCACCTCTTTCTTCCTGCCCAGCCCGTCCTCCTTTCTTCGTCCTTTGGACGCACTTGGCCCGGGAACCACCGACGCCAGCCTGCCCTTCCGCCTTGCCCCCAGCCCCGGGGGTGACAGCTCCGAGATTTTGCTCGCTCCGGCCGAAGTCTCTCGGAGCGAGGAGGGGCCTGTTTTCCCGAGCGGCCCCAGAGTAAGTACGTTGCCAGCCTGTTGGGTGGAAACAGACAGATTGTAATTTTTTTCGGCCCTCTACCCGCCAACCCACCGTGACTTACGGTAAAGGGCTTGTAATTCTCTCCAGAGTCCTGAGAGGTAGCTCCCTTATCTCCTTTTTACACAGGAGAAGAGCGAGGCTGGTTCGCCCATTGCTTCACTCCACGAACAGTTGTTTAATTTAGCACCTGTATGTTCAGGGTGTTGAGGATATGACGCTGGAAAAAAATACGGGCACAGTCCTTATTTTCATGGAACTAAATAGTCGGGGCAGGAACAGTAATCGTGTGACTAGGCTTAAGTGCCACGTGGTATGACAGCGGATGGTGAGATCAAGAATGGCAGAAGGCAGAGAGTAACACTCGACCCCAGAGGCAGAGCCTTTCTCACGGCTGTTCTGTGCTGATTCCTGACCGGGCTGAGGTTCATTGTGCCGTAACTGTTGCCACTACCCACTTGGTAATACGGACGCCTAGCTGTAGGGACTGTTGAGTTACTTCTGGATGGGGATGGGGCAGTTCGTCATAGTTGACTCATCTCTGCACGGGGGCACTAGTGTGACATCTTCGGAGCCTTTGAGGAAGACTCACTCGAATGCTGCAGTGGAGTCGGGAATGGGTGCATCGACCTTGAGGCAGGTCACTTGCTGTTTGAAGGTCTGCTAGTTTGCAGATCTGTTGAGTGAGATGATGTAGGTGAAGTCTAGCAGCGTAACATATTTCTCCCTCCTTTTCTGTTGTTCTTGGGTTCCTAGGGAGAATCCTCAAGATTTATGATAATGTGTTTGTGTTAAAACTCACTTCTCCAATTACCTTATTTTGGGCAAATAGGTATTTTAAAAGTGGAGAAGCATGGTGAGCCATGTAGGGAAAGGAAGATGTGATTCTCAAAGAGGGAGGAGATGTCTTATTTTAAGAATTTCGTGGGACTCCCTACCCCACCGCCATTTTACTTAAAGTCAGGTTCGCTGTGCCTGAATCTCAGGAGCCTCTGTAGGGGTTTCATAAAACTGTATAGGTGATTCTGATACAGATTCCTCCCCCACTAGCTTCTTGCTAGAATTTTATGATAATTTCCCTCCCAGAGTAAGTGTTGGCATACTTAAAGGCATTCAGAGCAGTCATTGCTGTGACTGCTGAGCTTCTAAATCTCGGTCTCTGATTTCACACTTTTCTTATTTTCTTAGTTTTTGGTGACTCAGTGTCACAAATTTTCCTCTAGAGGCTAAGTTTGCCATTGTATCCTTGGGGACTGTCACAGTATGTGTCAGTGTAGACGGTAAATATTTGTAGAATGAGTTAGAAAGTAACAGTACAATCTTAACACTTAAATGATCCGTTCACCATCCATCGTGTGGTTAGAGAACACAGGCTCAGATCTTGGATTAAATCTTGGTTCTTTTACTTGGAAGCCTGTGACTGTAGGTAATACATCTGACCTTGTCAAGCCTTAGTTTTCCTGTTTTAAAAATTGTATTTGTAATATGTAGGTACCTTAAAGTTTTGTGAGGACTAAATGAGATGATGTGTTAAAAAAAAAAAAGTCTTGCTTCATAGATATGTTAAATACTTACTGAATCCATTCCTCCAGCAACTATTTGCTGAGCACCTCTGTGTAACAGTGAACAAAAAGAGCCTCCGTCTGTGTGGAATGTACACAGTGTACATTCCTTCTAGTGTGTTTTCTGAAGTGGGGTCAGAAAATAAATGGTTTCTCCGTGTCAGATTGTGATAAATACTATGGAGATAATGTTAAAATATGTTAAGGGGAAGTGTGTGGAAGGAAGACTTGTTTTATATAGGATAATAAGGAAGATGACACTAGGAAGAGCAGCAGGCACAGATATCTGGAGGAAAATGCAAGTGCCCTGAGGCATTCCTGGTATGCTGGAGGAGCAGCAAAGAGGCCATTGTGGCAGGGCTGAGTGGGCTATGAGTAGGGGAGAAGTGGGCAGCAGTAATGAGGTTTCTGCAGGAATCCTGGAGACAGATGAGGGTGGCTTATTTAATTGATGAACTACTAAAAATGTCTTCCTTTATTAGCATACCCATTGTCTTATCAGAAGTAATCAGAAACTATTCTAAATGCTGTATCATATATTAATTGCATGTATGAATGTGTTACTGTATAATAATGTATTACGATACATGTATACCATACACATATTAATGACTGCATGTATTAGTCTTTGACTCTTTCCAAAAAAGTATGCCCAGTCTCAGAGAATCAAGACGCGTTTCTGTGAAGGATACACAGTGGCAAGTGCTGCTAGAACAGAGAGCATTTTCTGAGTGTTACTGAAATCAGGGCATTCAGTGTCTCTGTATATGTACTAGTCAGCTTGCAAGTCTTAAGTGATTGTTAAAAGGGACCAACCAGTATGTAAGTACGAGATTAAGTTCAGTTTCATGAAGGAACCATAGATTGCTGTGGCAGTTTTATTAGTCTTTTTGCTGCACTTTGGCCCTCTTAAAATTTTGCTGTCAGTTTTCATTTTGGCTTTGTTTTCAACATAGGCATGTCTAAACACATTGTTGCACATAGAAGAGGCAAGCAGTGCAGATGGCCTGAGCTGATAAGGGGCCAGGTTGACCACTTCTGCTCTGGTGAATCCTCTTAGTAGTGTCTCTATGCTTGTCAGTTAGAGGAGCAGCCATATGGTCCTTCTCAGCTTGTCGTCTTTGCCTGCTAAATCCTGACATTACAGTCATAATTTGTGAACCTGCCCCCTAGTCTGCCATTACCTGGAATCCTGGCATGCCATCCCTACTCTTTGCATCAGATTGGCAAGTCAACAAAAGGTTATCTTGAGGGTCCCTTTAAAATAACAACAACAAACTTCTGTCATGAATGCTTCATTCTGACTCTCTTACTCTCCCTGATCAGACTCTCTGACATTCTCCTTGATTCTCTTGTCACCCCTGATTTTACTTGGCTTGATTATGCAATGAAATCAAGATAATCTGTTTTGAGGCTGAGGGTATGTTTGGGGCTAAATATTCCTTTTAGCTAGCATTGTCTTGAGTCCTCTAGAAACATGACAGTTTGGTTCAGTGAAGGAGTAGGTAACTGGCAAAGTAGGTTAAAAAGTTTTTTCTTGTCAGTTGGTCATAGACAGGAAGTTAAGTCTTTTAATGCTTGAACAATTACAGATTTGATAAAAAAATGATCTTGGGTATATTTTGAGTTTTAGTTTGGCATTATTTCTAGACCTCTAGGCTTCAGAGGAGGGAAAATATTTTATCATTTGCTTGTCTCTGTCAGGAAAACCACAAGATATTTACCATCTAAAATTAGGGATACATTATTACTGTGATGATAGATAAATAACATCTTTTCCTATATTATGGCAAGAAGTTTCAAGGTGAAGATAGGGTACAGCCCTAGTTCTAAAAGCTTACCAAACCTCTGTAATGTGGGCTGGAATCTCTGTGGTGCTGTAAAATCAGAGGAGAAAAGCCCAGAGATGGCTGTAAGCGCAGTTGCTGCTTCCCCTTTAACACACATCAGCTAGTGCTTGTGGAACTGCCTAGTTGGCCTTTGACGGTTCTGGCATTGGGAAAGGCACTTTACATCGGAGCCTAGCCTGAAAGCATAGTTTCAGTAGCAATATCCTTGCTAGTTTTGTCTTGTGTGAAAGCAAATGAAAAGTAACAGTTGTGGCAGAAACATTTCCACTTCTGAAAAACCTTTCTCAATGGGACATCAAGTTGACTGCTTATGTTTAAAGCAGAGCTATACCACACTTCCTGTGGCTGGTCTGAAACTGAACATTCGTTTCTCATGTAGTCATCCATCCATTTATCAAATATGTATGGAGCCTCTGTTGAGTTGAGGGTTAAAGCACTGCACAGCTCCAGGGACACCATTCTCTAGGTCAGTTCAGGAGAGCACATGGAATGTGAAGGGGGCTTGGTAGCGCTGTGATACTGACACCAGGCCAACAACGCGTGGCCCTGCTCCCAGGACCTCTCAGACTAAGGAGGCAGACGTGCAGCAGTAAGGACATGGGTTATAGGTGTCATACTGGAAACGGACACACATTACACCGGGCCCAGAGGAGGCAGCAGCTAACTATGTGTATGTTAGTCATTCACTCGGGTCTGACTCTGCGACCCCATGGACTCCTCTGTCCATGGAATTCTCCAGGCAGGAATACTGGAGTGGGTTGCCATTCCCTTCTCCAGGGGATCTTCCCAACCCAGAGATTGAACGTGGGTCTCCTGCACTGCAGGCAGATTCTTTACCATCTGAGCCACCAGGGAAGCCTCTCTAGGGTAAAACTATTGAGAAATGGGATGCTTGGTCAGAAAAGGCTTAATAGTGGTGACTGTGCTTTTCTGATTTAAGTATAGTCAGAAAAGCAGACAGGTAGGGAGAAGGGAGAGGTCTGGCATTGCTGGCAGAGAGAGCTGGGAGAGCCAGACTGGACGCGATGAACCGGCCAGATCTACACATGAGAAACTGCTGTCCAGAAGATCAAGGGGTGGGGTCTGCTCTGGGGAGATAGCAAGAGAGTCAGGCTGAAGTCAGAAGACTCCGAGCTTTATTAGAGAAGTTTGGACTTTATCCTGTAGGCAGGTGGGGAGCCATTGGACAGTTGCAGTTTATGCTCTTTAAATGAGATGATCTACTAATCTACTAGGAAATAGATGGTTCTCTTGTTGGGAGACAGTGAAGAAATCTTGAAACAGAAGAGAGGTAAAATGTCTCATGACTTTTTCCCCTTTAGAACCTAAATATTTTATAAATATGCAAGGGCAAATAACAAAGCTTAAGGGAGTAAAAAGCTACCTGCAATGTCTGAATGCAGAATTTGTTGAGATTTTTATGAGTTTTTTCTCCCTCCAGTTTTTATATGTGTATACTCTTTAGTCACTTCATTATAGTAACAATTAAAGCTGTCATAAATAGAATAACACTGACTCTCAGCAAGTGTGTAGCTCAGTTCAAGTGAGGGAGAGCAGGCATTGGTCAGGATCTGGTAGAGAGGGCATAGAGACCACTGGTTATGTAGGTGGTGGTCAACAAATTTCCTGTTGTATTCACATTGTAACTATTTTTAGGGGCATATAAGAGAGATGAAAGTTCTTGACATTAGTCATATTTTTAGAGAGTTGCTGTAAAATACAGAGAATTGCTTCTTTCTAGCCACTGACTTAAAGTACAAAGGGCTATCAAATTTTAACTTTCATCATTCAGAGGTATGTCTAGCTTTATTTGTATCTTCACAAAATATGCTACCCAATGAAGATATTTTGAATTAAGAGAGAAATTGTTTTCTTACTAATTTTCGTAGTGAATGACTGACATGGGACCCCAGAAACTGCCTCGCAGATGAAGCAGGCACGTCCATAGATTGTGTTCATCTGGAATCTGAGGGACGCTTAACTGAGGTTTCTAGTCTTTGTGTTCACTGGCCTCTGCTTTTTGTCAAGTGGTTTCACTCTGCTCTTAACTGTCATGAAAGTAGCTTCAGATGCATAGATGAGTCAGTCAGTCGCTCAGTCGTGTCTGACTCTTTGTGACCCCAGGGACTGCAGCACGCCAGGCTTCCCTGTCCATCACCACCTCCCGGAGCTTGCTCAGACTCATGTCCATCGAGTCGGTCATGCCATCCAACCATCTCATCCTCTGTCGTCCCCCTCTCCTCCTGCCTTCAATCTTTCCCAGCATCAGGGTCTTTTCCAATGAGTTAGTTCTTCACATCAGGTGGCCAAAGTATTGGAGTTTCAGCTTCAGCATCAGTCCTTCCAGTGAATATTCAGCACTGATTTCCTTTAGGATGGACTGGTTGGATCTCCTTGCAGTCCAAGGGACTCTCAGGAGTCTTCTCCAACCCCACAGTTCAGAAGCATCAATTCTTCAGCGCTCAGCTTTCTTCACAGTCCAACTCTCACATCCATATGTGACTATTGGAAAAACCATCGCTTTGACTAGACAGACCTTTGCTGGCAAACTAGTATCTCTGCTTTTTAATATGCTGTCTAGGTTGGCCATAACCATGGCTGCGGTCTCCATCTGCAGTGATTTTGGAGCCAAGAAAATAAAGTCTCCCACTGTTTCCATTGTTTCCTCATATATCTGCCATGAAATGATGGGACCGGATGCCATGATCTTAGTTTTTTGAATGTTGAGTTTTAAGCCAGCTTCTTCACTCCTCTTTCACTTTCATCAAGAGGCTCTTTAGTTCCTCTATACTTTCTGCCATAAGGGTGGTGTCATCTGAATATCTGAGGTCTTGCTATTTCTCCTGGCAGTCTTGATTCCAGCTTGTGCTTCATCCATCCTGGCATTTCGCATGATATACCCTGCATATAAGTTATACAGCCTGATGAGAATTAGTATTTTACCAAAGAAAATTGATTTAAAAGGTGAGACAAGGTTGTATAGAGTTTTGTCTTTGGCCTGACTGGATATGCAGGCCATAAGGATTATTTTCGGGGAAAATGGCATCAAACTAGAGTACCATGAGCATGATGGTCATGAGGCAGGAGGTGCTGACCTAGACATTCTTTATAAACCGCTGCATACAATTCTCACTGAGCTGACCCATTATTATCGTCCTCATTTTACAGATGGGGAGACTGAGGCATAGATTGGTTAAGTGACTTGCCTAGGGTTACACAGCATCTCAATGACAGAGCCAGGCTTTGTACCCGAATGGTGCAGCTCCAGAGCTCGTTCTGGTATCTACTCCGTGTTTCTGCGTCTCCAGGTAGGGCTGTTATTTCGCTACTGTATCTCAGCGCCTAGAAGAGAGCTTCGCATCTGGCTGCTGCTCACTCGGTTTGTTGAATGAAAAGCATCCATGAGCATTAAAAGCATAACTGGGCTGCGGCCATGTGGGAGTGTGTTTGAGAGTCAGAGGGACACCGGGGTACAGGTAGAGGAGTGTCACAGATGTGAGGAAATGGCAGAGCCTGAAGCAAAAGCCGAGACCTGAGCCTCAGCTAGGCTGGCGGTGGTGATCTCAGGGAGTCACGAACTACTGCCAGGAACTCTGACAACTTCGGAAACCTTACTGACCCGCGGTTGGTATTTCTTTGTCGTGATTAGCAGCAAAATCCTTAAAGACGTCTTGACGCTTTGGGGTGTGGATCAGGGTGGACACAGAGGCTGGACGCAGGAGCAGGTGGGCCGCGGAAAGGCTGGAGAGGAGCCGCTGGTGTCCCTCGAGGCTCTTCGGGCTGGCTTCGCCCGGAGTGGCCAGTGGCGGCGGCGCCCAAGCGGCTCGGAACCGAGAGTCTCGAGGGAGTCGGGGTGGGCGTGGGGGTCCTCGGGCCCCGGGGGGACCTGGGGGCCTCCCGAGTGGACCTGGGGGCCTCCCGAGTGGACC